>NC_056737.1:148465370-148630370 GCF_019279795.1 Protopterus annectens
AGGATATTATCAGGACCCATTGATGCAGTCTGTTTAGCTCTGGAAAGTGCAGTGAGGACCTGTTCTTTAGTGATAGTTGGGGGAGAAATGGTACAGGGTATTTCCTGGGGGGGGCAGGGACTGGGGGTGATAGGGGGATCAAATTGGAGTTAAAGTTATCAGCCAGAAAATTTGGTTTAGGGATTTCCATTCCCTATTAGTTCAACAGATTGTTGGGTGATCCCTTTAAGGTTGCGTACATGACTGAAAAATGGCTTATGGTTATCCTTAGCCTGGCAGGCTATTTTTGCCTTGAATTTGGCTTTGGTTTACTTGATTATTCCCCTTAGTTGCTTGTTGAGACTGAGGGTGTTTTTTTGTCTTTTGGGCTTAGCCCTTCCTATTTTTGGACTGCATTTTCTTTCTTTTATCGTACAACCTATTTATACAGGGGGGGTCCTCCAAAGAGGGCTTGTTTTTGGAGTTTGTCCTAAATTTATTTCAGTTTGTAACTGCTGTTTTTATGCAGTTATTTACCTGCTTGTACATAGTTTCTGTAAACACTTCTGCATAGGCCACTGTGTTCTCTGAATTTGGGGGGCTTGGATTTAGCTATACCTTCACTAAATAGTAGGTAGTTAGACTTGGAAAAGTTCTTAAAGGTTCTGGGGTTTGCTGGGAGTTCAGCCTTTATATTTATTTCAAGGGTTACCTCTTTGTGATCTGATCTGACCAGTGAAGACATTACACAAGGAGTGGGGGTGCAACATTCCCTCATATTTCCACAAAAAAACATTGTACAGGTAGAACTGGAACTACCAGGAAGCCAAATGCCACACTTTAGCGAAAAACAGCTTTTATGTCGCTTTCATCTCAAAGAGACTTCATCAGAATAAACTTCATCAAAAAAACCCCCACCTTATATGCAACAAAACTTAATGACATAACCTAATTAATTAATTACTCAATCAAATTAACCCATTAAATATGTTAATCACCCAAAAAACATAAGTACAAAAATACGAAAATATAAAATAATAATAAAAAGTTGTGAAATCTGTCAATGTATTTTTTGGATTTTTAACCTCCTATTTTTTAAAACAACATTTGACATTAATAGAATCATTCATACCAGGCTGTTTGTCAGCTTCTAGCCTTAATTGCCATATAGTTTCCCTCATATTTGTGAGTACCAGATCCAGGATATTTGCATCCCTAGCAGCTGTGCAGAATAGCTGTTTAAGGGTGTTTGCATTGACAAAATCCAGGAATCTTTGAGACTGCATATTAGTGGTTGCTTATGTATCTCATGGTGAGTTAGTTGAAATCATCAATGAATATGCTGTTGGGCTGAATTATGAGCGACTCCAGTTCATTAAGTTTGTGGTATGGTTATACTGGGTCAGAGATGGGGACCTATAACTAGCAATGATATGGTATGGGACTTAGCTTAGTTAATCATGGATCAGCTCAAGCAAGTCATATTTTTTGGGTCTATATCATATGAGCGAATCGCATAAATTGCGAATGCTCATAATATCGAATGTACCGGACCTCAAAGTACTTTTTCTGAGATTGCGATACAGTGAAGAATGGGATATTTGCCCTTTCCTCACTGTAGTGCGATCTCGGAGTTGGAATATATATATTTAGCGGGGGGTGTGGGGGGCACAGCCCCCCACAATAGGAAGTTTGAGGTCCAGTATATTCGATATTATGAGTGTTCGCAATTTGTGCAATTCGCTCATATGATATAGACCCATATTTTTTGACCACTCTTGAGGTTTGCTTACCTCGATACACCTCCACCTCTTAATTCATCTTGTGCAGTAGCTGATCTAAATGTGTAGAAGGCATTATAGCCTTATACTACTGGGGTACCCTTTTGCAGCTTTAAGCCATGTCTCAGTAACTGCACATATGCCAACACTCTCCACAGTGAGCAGTGCTCCCAGGGAGTGGATCTTCTTGTTCAGATTCCCAGCATTCAGCAGTAATATCTTTAGTTTATGCTGCATAGAATATTCTATGTTGGAAGCTTTATCAGATTGGCATTGGCTAAAAAGGCACTGTTGGGATGAATAATGTTTTGGCCAATATCCAAAAGCCTAGTGGGAACAGGGTGCAGACCATCCCTGGCAAAGCAGTGTGGTCTGTCGATCATGTTCTCCCACACTGACAAATACTGGACCCCTGTTAGAATGACACCAGTAACTAAGCCAATTGTTAAAGTCAATCATCTTCTGTTTATATTGTGATATCATCCTTGGGAAAGGTAGAATGCTGCTCACTGCTAGGCTCATGCCTGCCTTGGACACAGTCTGAAAGCTCTATCATGTCAATCTTCATATAGTCCAGGGAGGGACGTTTCAGGTCATTAACACCCACATGAACTATGACAGAGTCACACTGGTGTTTATTTAATGTCCTGAGTGCATGTGTTTTCTAGCAGATACTTGCCCCTGATAGGCAACTGACCATGACTATCTCCTTGGTCAGAATGGTGAGGGGGGCATCAGTGTGTATTTACAACAGTGTCTCCAATAACTAATATATTGGGTTCTGTGGCAGTTACTGACAACCTGTTTGGAAACATCAATGTTTGTATGTGAAAGCTTTGCTTCCAGAGATATAGTGTAATTACACCTCTCACATACAGTGTCAGTCTGCTTAAGAAGTAGGGGGCTGTCAATAAATATGAGACAATTGTTACAATGTCTCAAGATTCCCATTCCAGCCAGGCTGGCTACAGAGACAGTGGGAAAGTGCACATCCCTGGCTGTGGATCATCTTTTTTGTGACCTATGAGAGGTGGTGCAGTCTGGGTTTAGAGTTGTTGGGCTTGGTGGAGAGATGTAGGAATGATCTGAAACACTCTTGGGTTAATGGTACTCAGTGGGCAAACTAGCTGCTCTGTACTCTGCTAGATACTTGAGAAAATAGCAGACAAAGTTTTATATGGACACTTACAACTCTAGGTGGCTGCTTTTATACAGCACACTGCAAATCACTGCTCAGCAGAGGCTAAGGGAGATGAGATAGACAGAAATCCAATCAGTAAACAGTAAAATGCAGGATAAGCATATATAAAAGAATCAAATCCTGCAGCAATTCACAATTCTCTCACTATTGTGAGTGTAACTACAAGACTAGGGTTCCCAGGCTAAGTAAAATGCATACAGAAAATTGCAGTAGAAATGTAATAAAATGAGGTTCAGATCCTGCAGCAATTCACAATGCTCTCACTATTGCGAGTAATACTAAGGTCCACAGACCCAATAAAATGCTATCAGAAAAAATGCATTAGAAATGTAATAAGTGGGCTCAGATCCTGCAGCAATTCACAATTTTCTCACTATTGTGAGTAATACTACAAGACTAAGGTAAGGTTACATTACAATTACATTCAAATGTCTAATTTGAAAACACTCCATAGTGGAATGGATGATATCTAAGACGCTAGAAAGGGAGCGAGAGATATCGAAGAACTTTGCACCATTTTAATTACTATTTTGTGTTTTTATTTTCTGGTCTTGGAAGAGAAGCAAGCCTTTGGAGACAATCTCCTTTTGGGCCTTTATCTGAAACAGAGAAAACACAGTTCTTTATCTGGACAACATGTATTAGTATTACAGATAAGTATAATTAGCATGCTACATGGTACATCTTATACATGCAGGATAGTTGTGTATTTCCCTTAAAATATTGTGAAAGAAAAGGAGGACCAGTTACAGAGAGTAAAAGTCTGTAGAGGTTCATAAAGCTATAGAGTGAATAACATGTTGAGTTCAAAGTTAATGTAAAGGTAAGGATGCTCTATGACTGTATCAAACTCTGTGACCCCAATCTTATAATCTTTGTTGAATGAAAGGGTTGTTGCTGCACGGTTCTGAACTCCAGTGTAATTTGCAAGGCAGATGAATGCAGCATGTAATTATAGCTGCTAAGCTCATTTCCATCTACTGGGCATCACCCTCAGCGAGGTATTTAAGTTAATCTGCTATTTTGTAAGCACCCTTTCATCTGCTGAGCCAAGTACCTCTTGACAGATCTGCATCTGAGATCAGTGCAATGTCATGTTGGAAAGGAACTAGTCACTTTGGTGTGGGAAGTCCACAGTAAGTTGCCATGTGGCATAGCATACCTCACTGATGTGGCTGCTCTCTTTGTGAACTGTGGCTTGTGATTCAGCACTCCCTTCCACTGTAGCTATGTGCTACCTGGTATTGAAGGGAAACTGGTTATTTCTGAAATTTTCTCAAAGTCAGGGGTAGAATGAAAGCTGCTTATTCCATTTGGGTCTATAACATCTGTACACGAACTTTCTCAAACTCCACTTCTCTGTGCAAGAAAAGGAAATCAAAGTTTGGTTATTTGTGGGGGTATGCAAAGCTCCTACACCTCCCACTGCCATGTCCCTCTCTCTATGCACTGTCTTCACCTTACAAAACCAACTCCAAGGCCAAGCCACCTCAGGGAAAACAGATTTTCCGTAGTGAACCAAAGCATATTTTTACCAGCTGTTATGCTCCCATTACAGTCAAAAGAGGGAGGAATACACGCCTGTGAAAAGGATCAGATTTAATGGGAACAAATCAAACTAGCCTCATGCACAACTTCAGGTTCTTTTGGAAGGAAATTAACCATCTCATTGGAAGGAGCAAACTCCTGTATGTACCTACATTGGGAAATCTTTTCTATGCCTAACTGAATAGCCATCGTTTTAGACAGAATTCGCCTGCTTAGTTCAAAGATTTCTATATGTTCAACAAACCATCATTTTTTTCCTTCCTCTAAAACTTAACTAGGCATCCTCATCTTCACTTTAAAATGTATTGATCATATTCTGGAAGTGCAAGTAACAAACCTTTGGAACTGGGTATGCCCACCTTACCATATATCGTACCACATTATACTATTTTTGCTGCAAGAACTGTGTTGTTTTTACATTTTGTGTTGTTGATAAGGACAGCCTCTTGATATTTTTTCCTCGGAGCTGATAACTCCTGCTATGACATCATGAAAGACTGAGCCCACAATGTCTCACTACCTACATTAATGTATAGGGTACTATATTTCCATTCTAAATGCATCATTAGTAGTTTCTTACTTCCTAGAAAGGCAAGTTGTCGACTTGGTCTTAGAAGCGGAGCAACTCACCTTAGGAATTAACAAGAAAAGATGCAGCAGGGAAACCACACTCTGAGAAGCTGCTTCTCTAAAGCGGTAGGCTGTTTTCTAACTATCCATAATACCTTGCAGTTTTATGTAAATCATTGCTCAGAGCCTCAGTATGATCATTTTGTGGGTATGGTTATATAGAAAACCTGAGTAAACAGCGAAACTAAAAAAAATCAAAGACACAGTATATATCCTTAATTTTTTCTTCTTCGCAAAATCACTTATAACTTCAGCATGAGGAGTGTGATGAGAAATTAGTTATAAAACAAAGATGATTCTGAAAGTGACCAATACACTTTTGGAAAACATCCTCTATTCAGGTCAGAAATATCGCTACACATCTGTCTGAAATTGACAAGAAGGCCAAATTCTCTTCATCCCTGACGTTTTAAACTTTTTTTGTAATCTAAACTTATTTTTAGCAACCAAAACAACACAAAAGCACAGTAAGATGGATATTATTTTAGTCATCATGTATGAGAAGAGCCTGATTTGGACACCAAACATTTTAGGCAATTAGATAGAAAATTTGGTCTAGCACACATGGATTTTAGTAACATATAGGTCTTTATGCCATTTTGTCTTCCCTGTTATGTTAACTTATCAAGCTGTGTGCACAATTCATTGCGGTCTCTATTACATATGTCATTAATCACTGATTCACTTCTGGTCTGTGCATTCCATTTGGAAGATAGTACATATTGTCCTAGTTTTTCCTCAGTGGTCATTAACAGATCCATTTCATATTGCCCATTTTGGAAGGAGTCCTTAACAACATAACTGTAGGCATCATGCAGAAATAGCTTGCTAAGCAGAGAACACTCTCTCCAAATTACATTTTAATTACACTCTGGCTCTGTTTTTTCTCTCCATTTGTGAATCTGGTTTCCTTAACAGGAATACATATTTTATTTGTGGCTTTTTATGAATCTGATTGTAGCTATTGATCGTATCAAATACAATGATCAAGAGCACCAGTTTGGAAAAGGGCTTTGTAAACCTACCTTTGGGGAGTAAGTGTTGTTTTCAGGACAGTATTAACTCATTGCTTTTCTATTGGTTTAGGAGAGCTACAAATATAAGCTCACACTCCCCCTGTCATTTATCTTGTTTATTAGCCCACTAATCCTGAATGCCCCACGGCTGCATGCTGTCTCTACACAGATTTCTTGGCCAATATCTGTTCACTTATGCAACAGTCTGTGAATGATTCTTATACAGACACCTGTACATGAACATTTTCAAAATGAAATCAATATTCCTTGGACATTCTCCAAGATTAAGGCTACTTTTGTGGCTTTTTACCCTCATTGTCTATTGACCATCAGCCCACACCTGGAAAATAGGCCAGTTCATTTCCCTTTACCAGAGTGAAGGTCAGCTGGTAAAAACTGTAACAGCCACCGGGGTGGTTCATATTTTATTTTCTCACCAGTCCTAACTACACATACTCAGCTAGGGATGGGGGAAGGGTAGAGGATGCCCCCTCACTTCTGCAAGTGATTTTTCCTCTAAGTGGCTGTGCCCCTCCCCTCAGAGCATGAGTGGTGGACTCTCCAGTCTCCATCATGGAGATTGCACTGCCCAGGCCATGTCCCTTCACACTTTATCCTTCTTGCCTGGCTACTCCATGGCTAGAGCTGCTAATCCCGTAAGAGCTCAATCCCTCTGTGTCTCCGAGGTAAGCTAAGATTAAAGCTATTTCTGCTGTAGTAGATTGTTCCAGAGCCAACTGTAATAGCTGAGAGGTAAATGATGTCTTAAATACTTGAGACTGTTGCTTTATTTGACTCAGTATCTCCTTGGCCACACTGCACATCTTGGCATATAAAAGTATGAATAGATTTAGAACTGCTGCAACGTCAACAGATTCAGTGGCCCAGAAGTTAGAGCTCTACTGGACAAAAGTAAACTACTACCAAACTGGAACACTGACAAACCCTTACATCAAATGCACTTGCCTTAATGGGATTTGCCTTTACCACCTACTTAATACAGTAGTGTACACCTGTGCTACTTGTTTCATGAACAGAACACTTACCACCGCCTCTCTTTTTTAACATATGGTGTGTTACTTTCAAAGAAAGTACTGACATTACATGAAAATCATTCAGGCATCAATGTGTGGATTACTTTCTACTCCCACCCATGCTGCTAATAAGAACTGCTGTTACATCACAGTAGTTGCCCACAATGCCCACTCAGTGCACAACATTCACCTGACTGATATTTCTGAAGAAGTGTATTTCTCTGTCAGTGATACAATGGCCTGATATGCTTTAGCCCTGTTGTCACCAGGCAACTGATCATCAGGCTCAAATACTTATAGTAAGGGAGCACCTCTCATAACAGATACGAATAATTTAAGTTACTAATCATCAGTTCCTAAACTGCCCTGTTAAAAACTCTACTGATTCCTGATGTGTTGAATGACTAACTCTTGATGCATTATAAGTATTTAAGCATTTCTGTTTGTTTTATTCACATCAACTTGTGTGCGAGCCTTGCATTTTTTGCCTCAGGCTGGGGGTGTTTCTGATGAGGGTCACTATGGATCAGCCTACCTACTTCTAAATGGCATAGGATAAGACCAAGGTATTCAGGTTGAGGGTACTCTTTCCATGAGGTACTTTATGACGTTTCCTTTGATCATATGTTTTCTTTATGAAATGCTTTATGCAGTTTAGGTATTGATACTAAGGTGATGTTACCTGGTTAACAATGAGTCAATGCCGTGTTTCTGGTATAGCACACAAAACTTTCAAGAAAGCTGTATTACAAATATAATTAGCCTTAAATTTTCTCTTATTGTATGTTGTATTTTAAGAAATATTTTTGCCCCAAGGCTAGATTTGTTTCATCTGTGATTGGCCTTGTTCTACTAGGTGTGAAGAAAAAACATTATCCAATCAGTGAATCACTTCAGAGAGTATCTTATCAAATTGAAGTGATATCACCAGGTCACAAACCTGAAAATAATGTTTCCCTATTTGTGGAACTCTTCCTGGTCATTTTCTGTGAGGGACAGTAAGGGTTTAAGAAATGAGAACATCCCAGTTATAACATTACAGGAGATTTAAAGCAATGTTTCTTTGGGGATACTGGTGTTGGGGGTCTCACTTTCCTGAAACAATGTGGCCAAGACTATTTTTATATAGCAGTCTGTAGAACTCTGCTCCAAACAAGACTCACTTTTCACTAGTAGGAATAAGGTTTCTTATCACTTTCCACTGACAGGAAGGCAATATACAAATATATAATCATCCTGTTCTGTTGGCTGTTTGTTTAGGTGACAATGAAGCCTGATAGTTTGCTGCTAATGCAAGTGGGCACTGATATGACGAGTGACTGAGGGGTTATCATGTTACTGGTTCTAGACTGAAGAAGATGTACCATCACAATTGATTCAGAATAAGGATCACATCCTGAAAACCTATTATTTAACAGAACCTTTGGGCTTGGAGAGGATGTTCACACTGATAAACAGTATTGACCTGATATATGTCCAATAACTTTGGAATTTGCACTAAAAGTGCTTCTTTGAGCACTTTGTTGGGTGATGATGTAGTGACATCTCTTGGTAGGTTGTGATAGTCTGAGTCTGATCTTGATACGGAGACAGAAGGAGAGGTCAAGTCATTAACCAGTTTCTCTGCATAGATTTATGAAGCCCTATGACTCAAGTGACCAGGACTGACCAGTGACAAGAGCACTTGAGCCATTCTGAAGGGGTTGAAGGAGAAGGCAGATGCTGGCTTACTTATCCTGGGGAGAGAGGAGGTTTGGTGTTCTACACTAGTAACACCCATTTGTCAGAAAAAAACATTAGTGTGTAGGTCACGATATGCATTATGGTTTGTTATGCAGGAGATAAATCTGTAGTCAGATTTGGCATGTGAGGCTGTGGGACTGGTAATGTGGCTTCTACTTTTATGGGAGGCACATCAAGCCACCAATGCTGAAGGAGTTAGGAATCAAAAAAAATCTCAGGATCTGGCTGAATGCTGCTCTGCCTGTGAAATGACTGCCATCTGCAACATCAACTGGACAGTAAATGGTGGGGGAGGGAGCTATTTAGGTGATGGAGATGTCTAGCAGTAATCATGGGGGGGGGGAGATAAATTAAAAATGAAGTCCTAGGTTATTGAATTGACTGAGGTCTGCGCTGCTGCCAGAGGGGCAGACGCTAACTTTAAAGGTGCATATTTGTGTTTCAAAGACAAGACGGGATGAATTAAGTATATGGTCTATGGCCACAGAAGGCAGTTGGTACAAAAGCCAGGGGACAGTAACCACTGCAGCAATTCACTCCAAGATGACTTTCTTCACATTACATCATACCACATTACCACTGGATAAAACAGAAGTAGCTGTCAATGTAGTCTAGCTTGTTTTAGAATCTAGAAACTTGCAGGCTTACCTATGCTTCACTGGATGTCTCTTTGGTTGACAGTCTCATTTTTTTGAAAATGTAATGTTGCCATAAGTTTTACCACAATGCGTTGGACAGTGCAAGCTGACACCGCATTTTTTAAGGGCTTTTGCCCTTTTCTCCACTGTGGTGCAGCGATGGGGTGGCATATAAAATTTAAAGTGTATGTGGGATCAAGCCCTGGTATAGGGGGTGCAAGGCCACTTATCCCCCAGTGTAAAAAAATAATTTTGAGCATTTTTTTTTTTAAATTCTCAATTAATTTTTTTTTGGAATTTATCTTTCAGGAAACCAACAATGGACTTGGTGTCTTTCAACAGAATGTAAGCAAACCAGTTTGAAACAGTCTTCCTATGTACTCTCAAGTCTCTTGTTTTGCATTCCATCAATCATTCTTGAATTTCACTTTAAGCAACTAGGGTTACTATGTGTCTGTCTTTAAACAGGGCAGTTATGTCCTGCAAACAAACATGAAAAATAGTAAATGTCCTGAGATTTTAGGATAAAAAAAAAAAAAATTTCTAATTGTCCTTCAACAGGAGATTAAAGCTATTACTTTTATCTGAAACACCTTAACTCATTCGGTACTTACGTATTATCGCAACCAGATTTTCGCGGTTGCGGTAACATGCTTGTTGGCCCAAAAATGGATTGTGGGAGCAAAGTTTAGGTTGAATTTGATGTTTTCTATGGATACAACCTATTTTTTTCACAAATTCATAAGCAAAATTAACGTGGAAATGTGAATCCTGTTTGCGTACTTCAAAACTGGTTACACTGCTGTCATTCTGCTGGAAATGAAACGAGAACACCTGGGAAATGTTTGGTTGAACTGCTGCCGTACTGCAAGAAGGATTATTCCAAAGTTGACGATACATTTTTTTCAGAGAATAAGATATCAAGAGCAGCAAATTTTGGGGGTAAATTATTGGCTTTATTTTACAAACATTTGAAAAGAATTTAAGTTAAAGAGAAGAACAAATAGATAAAGTACTTGTACAACAGAGGCTAAACGTAATATTACATGTGCTGTTAGGTGTAAGATAAACATGTATGGAGTATCTGACAGTACCGGATGATTTTTTTGTTTTCAGATGGATAGTAGTTACTGTTTGAATATTTTCTGGATGGTTTGGACAGCATACTTGTGGATGTTTTGAGCAGCATATTTGTGGATGTTTTCTGGATGTTTTGGACAGCATACTTGTGGATGTTTTCTGGATGTTTTAGGGCCGCATACTTGTGGATTGTTCAGTCGCGGGTGTATCATGAGTGACATGATGTCGGGAAACGACATAACTTCAGTCATTTTTTAAACTGTACACTGTTCTTCCTGCCTAAACAATGTCTTTTCATAAAGTTAACATTGCCACTGTAATTCTGCATACATTTCTGGTTACATTCACACACTGGGAAGCAAATGGTATTATCACAAAAATCTGGTTGCGATAATACGTAAGTACCACTCATTCAAGCCCATAAGCACCTTTTTGCATACTTTCAGTTCACAGCCACAACTTCTTATGGTGTCCTAAACCTTTTTGGGGTCTGGCTTCATTAACTAAGTGACTTACCAACTAATAATAGGTAATGTTAGAAAGTGCAAGAAGTTAACAAAATGACAGCAACATTGTTAAACTAAGATGTCCTCACAGTAGCGGAATTAATCACTGTTCATGTCTTATTCATATTTTCATTTTTATACTCATATTTTCAAGTGAGAGCTCTACATGTTACTGAGGGGTATAGTGTAATATGCCATGGTGGGAGACAGAAAAAATGTCAGTTTGTCTCACACTATGACTGACATGTTGCTAGTTAGTAATTATGAAAATAAACAACATTTCCATACGTACTTAGTACTTCAAAAAAGTGACTTGCAAACTGTTGTATGACAGGTGAAACCTTGGATATTGTTGAAGAAAACATTCTTTCAAATTTGCAGAGCAAGTTGCAAATCTTAGGAAATATTCAATGTTATTTATTTATTTTTATTTATTTTACATTTGTTTACCGGGAGAGTCCGACTGGGCATAAAACCCTTTTTCAGCAAAGGCCCAGGGAGAAAAGCTCCATTGTTAGTAAACTATTTTGTTAGTAAAAAGAAAATTGTATAATACAATAAAGAAAAAATAGTAACACACATTCATAACGGTAAAAAGACTAGAACAGAATAAATTGGTGAGTGGGAGACAAGACCAATAATCTTGTACAACAATGCTTCTAGAAGACAGTTCTTACAGTAGTAGCAGGTAGTGACATTGTATACAATAAGAGTGCAATTATGATACTTAGTCTTATATACAGGTAGCATAGCAAACTGAAGACTTAAAATCTGGTAGATGGTAACAGTGAGAAGGAAAAAAAAAACAACATAAGGTAGTCATATGGCTTAAATTCAAAGCTCATTACATATGCAATTAAATTTGTGAAATCAGCTAGTTCCATGGTTTGGGCTACCCATGCCCAGTACATACACTATTATTTATTTAATTTAGCAAATGTTTTGATATATCTAGAAATATCTTAATAAGCCTGTACTCAGAGGTAGTTCTTGTTATGTGAAAACCATACATGTGAAAACCTATGTATGGTTAACAAAAATGTTCTAACAATTTATGTCTAAGTTATACCATTTCCAAGATATGACAAATTGTATGTGAAAGTTTAACAAAAAATATAATTTTGTGTTTGCGTGCATTATTAATTCAGTATTTATGGAATGACTATGAATGCACTATCACGGCAAATAATACTTCTTACTGATAACATTTCAATTTAAACAGTTTTAACAGCTTTTATTGTTCACAAACTATTTACTTTTGTTTGTCTAATCCTTTTTAAGTTTTCAGCAAATGCTCTGGAATGCAAAATGTGTGTAGGCTGCTAGAGGTGCGACATTCCACACCACTCGGGTGTTAATGGGTTAATATAATAGGAAACAATAAAAACAACTCAAATTCTATAAAAACGAGCTTTTATTTTGTCACAAAATAAAATATAATGCTTTGTACTGGTTATGGGTATGGTTTGCCCTGGTAAATTATGTTAGGTCTATATTAAAAGCATGAACGTTTACTTACCCGAATACTTAAATGCTGACACGTCTTCATCGAACCTCGAAAACATCGATCATCCTGAAGCACGAAATCTGAAACATCGAATCGTCATGGTTGGCCCTTCTACGGTATAGCTCCATAAGGTAAGTGTGCGATAGTTACGGACCTTAGGGTTTGGGTGCGGGTTAAGGTAAGTGCATAAATGGTAATGTATGTTAGATTTAGTGTAGGGTTAGAAGTAGGGTTTTATTAAGTGTATGTGTGTGGATTATTTAGTTTGTTTGGGTATATTTTTTTAAGGTAAGTATGTGATAGTTACGGACCTTAGGGTTTGGGTGCGGGTTAAGGTAAGTGCATAGATGGTAATGTATGTTAGATTTAGTGTAGGGTTAGAAGTAGGGTTTTATTAAGTGTATGTGTGTGGATTATTTAGTTTGTTTGGGTATATTTTTTTAAGGTAAGTATGTGATAGTTACGGACCTTAGGGTTTGGGTGCGGGTTAAGGTAAGTGCATAGATGGTAATGTATGTTAGATTTAGTGTAGGGTTAGAAGTAGGGTTTTATTAAGTGTATGTGTGTGGATTATTTAGTTTGTTTGGGTATATTTTTTTAAGGTAAGTATGTGATAGTTACGGACCTTAGGGTTTGGGTGCGGGTTAAGGTAAGTGCATAGATGGTAATGTATGTTAGATTTAGTGTAGGATTAGAAGTAGGGTTTTATTAAGTGTATGTGTGTGGATTATTTAGTTTGTTTGGGTATATTTTTTTAAGGTAAGTATGTGATAGTTACGGACCTTAGGGTTTAAAAGGGTTAAGGTAAGTGCATAGATGGTAATGTATGTTAGATTTAGTGTAGGGTTAGAAGTAGGGTTTTATTAAGTGTATGTGTGTGGATTATTTAGTTTGTTTGGGTATATTTTTTTAAGGTAAGTATGTGATAGTTACGGACCTTAGGGTTAGGGTGTGGGTTAAGTTAAGTGCATACATGATGGTATATGCAAGATTTAGTATAGGGTTAGAAGTAGGGTTTAGTTTAGGGTTAGAAGTAGGGTTTTGGTTAGTGTATGTATGTGGTTTATTTAGTTTGTGTAGGTAGTATGTAGTGGGCGGTGGGATGGGACAGCTATGACATTTCGAGTTTTTGAATTTCGTGGTTTAGGGTGTTCGGTGTATTTGCGGTTTGCGGAATATATGTCGGCATTTAGGTGTTCAGGTAAGTAAACATTCATGTTTTTAATATAGACCCAATTATGTTTCCATGAAAAAGGTCCCACTTTGGACATGTGGAAAGGTGGCATTCCTATAAGCATTGTCCACCTTTTTTCTTAAAAGCATTTTACTTACAGTATTAAAATGCTTACCAAACTAAGCACTGTACAAAATTAAATGAACTATAAATAATACATTGGACAGGAAGCTTATAAAAATATATTAGAATGAAGAGGTTGCAAATAAATAAATAAAATAGGGTGACCGTTTGAAATTGTGTGACCCACTAGAGTGAGTCCTGAAAGACAGAGACTGAATGGCTGAAAGACTGGACTCGTATATACCAAGTCAGAGATGTCATTTTTCATAATATTCCCTTTTTTAGAGGTATTCTGATCTTGGAGTTGCTATATGTAAGTTCAGGGGCTGTGGGGTTGCAGGGCAGCTTGCCTCCTGCAAAAATAAGTTTTAAGGGGAACAGCAACTTTAGAGATTAGCTCTTCTCCTGTGTTTTTGCCTTTTTTTGGCTTTTTGTCACTCGGCATTTTGAGTGCCACCATTTCAATAGGGAGCCTTATAACAGACTAATCATGCTAAGACTTAACCCCATACAAGGTTCAGAGAAACAAAATAGCATTTCAGGAACATTCTAAAGAGGGCCTTATTGTTGCACACCTGAATCAAGGAAGGTAGGTGATCCCAAATAAAATAAAACATACTGTCAGAATTTTTCAAGTGGACCTTCAGTCATTCTTCTGATAGCCTGAGGACCTAGTGGAGATATGTGATACCAAAAGCCTTTTTTTTTTTGAGTAAGCCAGACCCATGTTGTGGAAGGGTTGTTAAGTTAGAAGTGGTGTATTATGTACAGTCCTGGCAGTGACTCAAAAGGGGGTCAGTTTGGCATGATGGCATAATTGTTAAGGTCTTCACCTCATAGACACAAGGCAGAAGGTTTGAGATCTTGGAGTTATTGGCTAGTCTTAAAATGGCCCCTCGGCAAAGTTAGCTTAGTATTCACCTATGAACCATAGAGGATCTCACAGCAGCGGGGTGATGGGGCATGACCAGGAACTCCCACTCATTAACCATGCTGTAGAGTTCTTTAGATGTACCCAATACCTGCTCTCAGCTGTCTGTGATTTTGCAGAACATTCCTGATTTTGCCTTATATTTTTGCACTGTCCCTTTTAAAATCTTTGCTTTTTTGGTAAACTGATGAGGACTGCTGTCAGTCAGTAATGTATGACATTAGAGTTCCATACTTCTTGTTCAGAAAATGCATGTTGATACAAATTCTTTATGTGAATTAGAGTAATATTTTATAATTGTCCCTGACATTGGGCCTTTGTCTGCCTATCATTTCTAATACTATCCCTGATTGTTCAGCAGGAAAGGGGTGTTGCAGTAGTCCAGCCAATACAATACCACTGTATGGATCACCTTAGCTAATTCTGAAGATATAATGAAATTCCAGATCCATGATATTCCTTAGCTAAAAATAATGATAGCTGACACCCGGTCAGTCAATGTTGGCATGTCATCAAGAGTTACACTCACTGCCATTGGTCAGGACTGAACTTTCTTCTCGCATTTTGTAACTTGTAATATCTACTGACCCCCACATCCTTCCTTTTGAGTTGTGCTCCAACGCAGTCTCCATGGAAACCCTATAAGAAAACAAGCATGAGTGAACTGGAAAGAATACAGTGGAAATATACCAAGGGTAAGTTATTACGAAAGACTAAAATATCTGAACTTGTACAGTGTCTCTTATAGATATCTAAGAGGAGATCTTATTCAGCTATATAGGGCATTTAGAGACAACTACCTCTGGGAATGTTTGGGGTTATTAGAAAGTACTAGGGAATCATCAGACAACCTATGTAGAAGATTTTATAGGAATGAGAAGTGTACTAATTGGTTCTCTGACAGAGCAGCTGATGCATGGAACAGACTACCAAATTACATTAAAGCAAGTACTAGTTTAGATATTTTTAAGAACACTTATTATGGGAACAAGTGTTTTGGAATATTGGCAATCTAGAAGGGCATTAATGGCCATACTTGAAATATTTCTATATATGTATTTGTATGTATTTGTGATGTCACGTTCTTATATTTTGCCCCAATTCCTCTTGTCTTCTACTGAGAATACACCAAGTCCCCCGAGTCTTTCTATATAGCTTCTTTTCTTCATCTCCCTCATCACCCTTGTTGCCTTCTTCTGAATCCTTACTTATTCTACTATGTTTTATGTGTTCATAGGTGTATACTAGGCTAATGACCACTGGGGCCTTTATAAGCCTAGCCATGCAGCCCATATATATCCCCAAGTGATTGTGTATTAGACTTTATTTTAGGGGAGTGTAAGGGCATGCTTTAACACCTACTTCTGACCATCAGAGACATATGTGTCATGCTAGGGGTGAATCTCCACTTTCTGATCCACTGGTCTTGGTTGCATTTTAATATACTAAGGAAGGGCTCTGCTACACATGGATGGGAAGCCTACTTCAGAGAATGGAGATTCTCTGAGATACATACCTGTCCCTCCAACATGTCCTATTTAAGTCACAAGCAAAGCTTAAATCATTAGGTCTAGTAGTTCTGGTGCTGTTCATTTTGTGGATATGCAAAAAGTCCATCAGAGCAGGATCCAAGGATGCCTTATATGCCAGACATTGACTTTCATCAGTCTTTAAGAAATGGAGTTCACAGATAGGGATTTTATATAACATTGTGTTTATGCCCTATATTCTTTTTGTGAGTAACTTTTGTGGACATTCCAACTGCTGCATGTGTTTGGTCAGATGCCTAAAAGAAGGGGCATTATATTGAATGATGTGTCTGATGAGGACTGAGTACAGTGGCAAGAAGACCTCCCTGGTCCTAGATGCCATGCCCATACTTGTAATTTGAGTGACATAGAATGATTTTCTTACCACCTTAGTCACATTAGTCGAAAGCTAGGTTAATGTCTTCATGAGTTCCCAGATCCCGGACTACTGTGTTTTGTTTTATCAATGAGGTAGTTATCCTGGGTTATTGACTTTACAAAAGGTACTATTATGTATTTCTTGCCACTAACTTTTTCAGACGATGAATCTGGCATCAGCCATTTGTCTGTGTTATACCTTTCTGTAAGATGTTAGTATTTTGGGAGATTTCTAAGATTGCTCATAGCTTGCAAACATCTGCTAATTTGGAAATCCAGAGGCCCTTGACAGTGGCATTGACTTCTGAAAAATAGATGCCAAAGAGGAGTGAACCCAGCACAGAGTCCTGGGGGACTCCATTGGTGACCACCATCTTTGTGTAGGAGGTCATTGCAGTTGTAACTTCCTGGGTCTTGTCTGTGAACAAGCTGGCTATCCAACAAGCTACACAGGGGTTTATGCCTAATTCTGTGAGTTTCTTTATAATGCCTGACTGAGGTATTGTATCAATTGCCTTAGATAGGTCAAAGTAGGCAGTATGCATTGTTATGCCCTCATCCATTGCCTTGATCTCAAAAACGTCTACCAGGTTCAGTAGATATAACATACCTTTGCAAAAATTCACCCCAGGGATCACGTCAGTCACCCTGCTGGACAGGGATCCAGGGAAGTAAATATTGTGGGAAGAAATAGCCAGGGAATTGTTATAGCTAGGCTTGTATAGGCCCTAGGGCCGATAGCCTAGTACCAACCTATGAACATATGAAAACCAAACTGGGTTGGGTCCATTGTCTGATGGTTTCCTATGTCATTGTTGATCATTTCCATGATAGTTTTTTTCATGGCTTTGGATATGAGACTAATCTGACTAATGGGTCTCTAGTTGCTGGGATCCATTGATGGTCCACTGTTGTGCAGAAAGATGACTGTTGCACTCCTCCATTTACATAGCATAAAGCCTGTGTGGAGGCTGTTTGAATAGTGACTCCAGTGGCCCTTATAGGTTATATTTAGGTCATTTAAGAAGCACCCTAGGATATTAGTAGAGCCCATTGAAGCTGTAGTCTTGGCCTTACAGAGCGCAATCTACTCCATACTGATAGTTGAAGGGGTTATTTTAGGTGGTATTTTCTGGGAGGTGTTTGGGGGTGAGAGGGAGGGTAAAGTTATAGCTGAATTTGTCAGCCAGAAGATTTGCTATTTCCTGGTTCTGCGATCATGGCTCCATTTACCAACAGTTTGTCACACTTGTGTCTTGCTTTGAGGTTTCATACAGAGCTAAAGAAGTCCTTATGAGTGTCCATGGCTTGGGACTCTACCTCAAAGTTTGCTTTGTTGGACTTAATTAGTCTTCTTAGTTGTCTATTCTGTTTTAGAGTGTCTTTATCTTTTTTGGTGTTACACTTCCTAATTTTAGCTATGATTTTTTTCTTTTGTTAAACAACCTGTTTAATTTTGGATTCTACCAGGGTGGCTTGTTTTTTGTTAGTTTTGGGCTTACTTCTGTTAGACACAGCAGCCTCTATACAGTCTTTGACATGGTTGCACAGAGCTGATGTGAATAATTCTGCATAGGCTACTGAGTTCTCTGTGTTTGGAGGGGATTGACATTTTGACAGGTTTTTACTTAATATAATTTAGCTTGTCTTGTAATCATTTCTGTTGCAGGGTTTGCTGGGATTACAGAATAGATTATTAGTTCGAAGGAGACTGCTTTATGGTTTGACCTTACCAGACAGGATGTAACATTGGAGGGAGTGTAGAGTTCTTCTATATTTGTGAGTAACATATCTGATATGTTTGTACCTCTAGTAGGCATATGAAGTAACTGGTCCAGGGTGTTTGCGTTAAGATTCCCAGTTTATTGAGGGATAATTAAAGTCTCCCATGAGTATGGTATTTGGTTGAATGGTGAGTGCTTCCAGTTGGTCAAGTATGAGCTATGGGTTTTATGGGATCTAGAGGGTGAGCTATAGCTTATTAGGATATGGAATGGGACTTTGTCTATGGTTATATGGACATGAAGGAACTACAATGCATCATCCTGTTTAACCAACCTACAGCTATGCTTGTCAATGTAGATTGAGACAACAACACCATTAGTCCCTGTTTGTGTAGTTGCTTCTCTAAATGTGTGGAAGGCACTGAAGTCTTACACTGTACTCTCTGTGGCTTTAAACCATGTTTCGGTAACTGCACAGATGTCTGCATCCTGCAAGGTGAGGAGAGCTTAGAGGGAGTGGAGCTTCCTGTTCACACTCCTGGCACTGAAAAGTAACACCTTTGACTTCCTCAGGTAGGTTTTGCTATGTTGGAAGGTTTGTCAGTTTGGCATTGCCTAAAGAAGGCACTATGGGGGAAAACAATGTTTTAGCCAATATTTGAAAGCCTGGAGGAGAGAGGTGCAGACCTTCCTTGACAAAGCAACATAGTTTGTTAACCATGTCCTCTCACACTGAGAAAAATTGTCTTTCCAAGGATGACACTAAAAACTAAGCTAATTATTAAACAAACCGAGAGCTCCATAATGTCTGTCTTCATATAGTCTAGGGAGATATGCCTCAGGTCATTTACACCTATATGGACTACAACTGAATCATAGTGCTACCTATGGTGCAATGACCTGAATACAAGTGTACCTTAGCAGATCTCAGCCGCTTATAAGCAACTGACCATTATTTTCTCCTTGTCCAGCCTAGTGAGTGGGGTATCAGTATGCCATAGAATGGAGTCCCCTATGACTAGAGTCCTGGGTAGTGTATTGGCTTGTCTTATGGACTTGGTATTTGAGGCTCCACTGAATGCGGATGTATGTACAATATTGCGTGTGGTTTCTGTTGCGTGCTTCGGGGTTTGATGAGGATAGTTTTTGCAGGTTGAATGTCTGAAAGGTCTTTGGGATTTGGTAAGATTGCAGTCAATTGCCTCAGCATAAGTAGGTCTGTGTGTGGGGTGCGTACCATGTGTTGTGGGTGCAGCATGTGTCTGTCTGACAACCAGATTGTTTGTTATGAGTGTTTGTATGCAAGAGTTTTGCCTCCAGAGACATTGTGTATATACATATCTCACATACTTTATTTGGTTCTTTAAGGATTAAATAGTTGTCAGTGAACATTTAACAATTGTTACATTGTTTCAATAGTCCCATTTCCATCAAACTGACTGCAGAGAAACTGGGAAAGTGCATATCCATGATGTCCAGTCCTTTATTGGGTGAGCTATTAGCATGCAGTGCATGACAGATTAATAGTGGGCTCACTAAGGGTGCTTTTGGGGCTAGAGACGAGAATAGACTATATAATACTAAATTCAAGGGGCAGTGCTACTTAACATGCAAAGTAGCTGGTCTGTGCTAGTCAAAGCACAAAGTAGCTGCTTGACATTCACAAAGTTACTGTTACAGTTTCAGAGGTGGTTTTAATAGGGGAAATTTCATTTTTTTCTGTGTGTTTACAGGGCACTATTAAACACTGCTGCACGATGTACGATGAGCAGTGGGTGCGCGGATGTGCCACATTTACTCAGGCACTTAAAAAACAGGAAACTAACTTCTAAGTCATTTAACCAATAGAACAACTACACTTACAGCTTTCTTATGTTCTTTCCAAATCAGATAGGCAGGGCCACCACCTACTGCCAGTAGATGGAATATCTCAGTCCCCTTGATGTAAAACACCAAAAGAGATTGCTTAAGAGTATATTGCTACCATAAAACAACTTAAACTATCTAGTCAAGTTTTAGGGACCTTTAAAATTATTTAAAGTGCAAAACCAGTAAATAAAACAGTAGCACTCAACTATTTACCTTAAGTGCAAACCAAAATAAATCTCTTATCTGCCAAGAATAGAGCAGGATTAATTCAGGACCATATTAGAATGTGGCAAGGGCACCATGCAAATGGCAGCTCTGGGCAAATGAGCAAGAGACAATTTGTACTAAGGGAGGCTCACTCAAGAGCAATACTGGTTTGCTTGGTGAGCACTCAGTATTATGGGTATATGGAAAGCAATGGGTGGGAAAAGTACTTACTTATGCAACTGACAAAAGCAATGGAGGGGGGGAGGGAGGGACTTTGGAAGTCAGATTACCATAATATGTGGAAGCCAGACACATAACCTTTAAAAACCACACCAATAAAAGGGTGGAAGGACTAAGGAAAAATTCAAATTGCAAGAAGCAGGACATCTAGAGGGATCCAATCAATCAAAGTCAGTATTAGAGCACTAGTCCAATGACTTTGAGCTACATGTCAATGACCCAGGTTATGCTAGAATTTCAGAAACTAACATTTCTAATATTCTGACCAGTCACTTCATATGTTACTCCCACTTTGACACACCTTACTGCGGAATGGTATAGTGACAACTTGAGCATCCAACCCAGATCTTGTGTCGATAGAACAAATTTTTTTTTTAATTATTTTTTCCTGGAGTGGGTAGTGATGAAATAATGAGGTTGACAAAGACATAAACTAGAGAAAGAAGTGAGGGCACCATTTAAAAATGGAATCAAACAGAAGTAAAAATATGATATGTCTTCCCAAGCTTTCCATCATAGGAAGGTACCGGAAATGTATTGTGGCAGGAAACAAGTGTGGAAGAGGGAGATCCCTTTTTAATTATAAGAACAATCGTCTGTTTACTAATGTAGACCCTTACTGACAGGGGTAGGGAGATGGTACTGTGCGTCAGCAGAAGTACTTTTTTGCTGACTGAGATACCCTCAGAGGCTTCTATTTTTTCCAAAAAAATATTGAGTAATAGTAAGTGAAAACAAAAACAGGTTGGGGGGTATTCGTAAAGACTAGCAATGCAGTCAGACAGTAAGAAACAGCACAGTGTTCAAAGCTGAATGGGGCCTAGTACGGATTAGTGATGCATAAGTGCAAAGACTGCACAATGGTGCAGGAGGTTGGACAGGACCTTGAACGAGGCGCATTCGCTCTACTGGCAGCAAGCATGCTACAAAGCAGGTCACATAACTGCAGTCATATGACTCAAAGTACACATGAGATGAAGGTCACTTATACAATTCAGCATTTCAAAAATGTGACACAGGCACGGTCTGCAGCCCACAGAAGGGCACCACAGTACAGTTGTAAGGAAGTTTGTTATCCACATGTGAACAAAAGGTGGAAATACTGCAGTCAGAAGTGAGGAAAAGAATCAAACAGAAGAGTAATATGAAGGTGAGACAGGTGGGTGGGGGAGAAGAGGGTTTTTTTTTGAATAAGTGTCCATTTGTTTTGTTTTATTTTAACTACTAAATAAAAAGGACCCGATAAAATTAAATAAACTTTAATAAATATTCAGTGTAACATAAAAACACCCAGTAAGCGCTTTCATTCTTTAAAAGAACTTCTTCAGACATGGTTGCTAAACATTCCATAGTTGCTTAAATACACTTAATTAAAATCACACAATAAGCTACAAATTACTACAGCACTCAACTTTCCTTACTTGTCTAGAGGAAAATAGTTTTTAGTACTTAATAAATAAGCACCTCTCCAGGCATGTCTAAAGGTCAGCTCCCGGTGCTTTCTCCTGTCTATCTGATGAATCTGGGCATCTTGTGACAGTGCAGCAATTGCCTCATGTACACAGACAACCCTCTCCTCCTACCACCTAACACTATGACCTGTGAGAGATGCACTTATATAGCCAAACTGGAAGTAAAGCTCTTTTCACCGAAGACTGGACTAGACAGTCAAGAGGAGAAGGTAAACACTTGCACCGCACCACACTCATCACATAGTCCCTCAAAACCTACACCACCAAAACACACACATAGAAGCACAAAACACACACCTACATTTGCGGAGGCTCTCAGTAAAAATCTGCCCAAACAACCGAGACCTCCAAAGCAGAAATGCAAGCAACCTCCACCCCCAACACAACCCAAATGACACATAGCCCACATACTCAGTGTGCCACTCAACTACAGCCCATAAGGCATAACGTACCCAACACTCTAGTCATAGGTGACTCTATAGTCAGGCACACTGATGTTTCACTCACCAGGCTAAACAAGGAGAAAGTTACTATCAGCTGCCTGTCGGGTGCCAGTATCCGCCACATAATGCACACACTTAGGTCACTCCACAACAAGTACAAATATGACTCTGTCATTATCCATGTAGGTGTGAATGACCTGAGATGTACCTCCCTGGACTACATAAAAAGAGACATGGAGGAGCTCTCTGATTTTGTAGCCAAGGCAGGTATGACCCTCGCCCTGAGTAGCATCCTGCCATCACCCAGAATGATACCACAGTACAAGGACAACATGATTGACTTCAACAATTGGCTAAGTTTCTGGTGTCATTCTAAGGGAATCCAGTATCTGTCTACTTGGGATGACATGATTGACAGACCATGCTGCTTTGCCAGAGAAGGCCTGCACCTGTCGCCCTTGGAATTCCGGATACTGGCAAAGGCTCTTGTCACCCCTATATTGCCTTTTTTAGGCAAGGTTCAAATGACAAATTTACCACCGTAACATATACAAGCAAGCAATACCTGAGGGTAACGCTACTCAATTCTAGAAGTCTAAACCTCAAAATGCACTCACTCGAGGCACTCCTTAAAATGGAGAACATCGACATCTGTATAGTGACAGAGACCTGGTTCAGAGCTCCAGGGAGCACCCCTGTATTACCAGGCTATAATTCATACCACACCTTTTGGCCACCAAACCCAGACCGAAACATTAAAGGTGGAGGTGTGTCCATATTCATTAAGGATATCCACACCTCCAAACTAGTTGCTCAGCATAATGCATCCGAGATTATCCAAGTGCAACTAGCTCTGGGCAAACCCGCAATCCAGATTGTTTTTGCTCAATGTTTTCTGGAATTCATCAATTCTAACGCCTTGGATCAACTTATCCACACCCACACCAGGGGCAGCAATATCCTAGACCTAGTCATCACCAACATGGGCAACCGGTGTTCCACACCAGAGGTCAGCTCCTCGCTGGTCAGATCTGACCACAAGCTAATCACCCTAGACATCCACATCCTGCTCCCACCCCCATTAGGAAAACAACCATAAAAAATTTCTCCAAAGCCAACTTCACGCTTCTTAAGACAGAAGTGGCAAACTTCACGACACCCATGCAGATGGACAATGGAGGTATGACTGCTGAATCCTACACAAATGCACTTTATAAGCACTTACATGAGTGCATGGATCGTGCTATCCCGAACAGACCCAAGATGCTATCCTCCAAAAAAAGGAAGCCAATGTGTGGTCTTCTGCCATAAACAAACTCTACAACAGAAGAAAGAAACTGTTGCAAAAAGGAGTAAAATCCCATGATTGGAGGAACTCCCTGGTCAGCCTCAGTAAGAAGCTGAGATCCCTCATAAAATCCTCCAAAGCTAGTTATGAAAACAAAATTGCCACTGATTCTAAAGACAACCACAAAGCATTCTACAGCTATGTCAAGAATCTCAATGGCAACACTCAGATCTGCTCTGAGTTACAGCACAACACTAAATATACAGAACCAACTGATATTGCCAACATCCTGGCAGACAGGTTCAGTGCTAACTTTACCCCCCTCTCACCCCCTAAAGGGTCCATCTTTATACTGGAAGAATGCAAAGTTGCTGTAATCACGGCTGCACAGGTAAAAACCTCACTCTCCAAAGCCAAGAACACAGCATCTATGGGACCTGACAACATCCCAGGCTGCCTTCTACATGAACTACAGAATGAACTGGCACCCCATCTAAGTACCATGTTCAATCACAGCCTCACCTCAGGCTTTGTGCCCATTGAATGGCACACTGCGATGGTTATCCCACTCCACAAAGGGGGGGGCACAACAGACCCTGGGAACTACCACCCTATTAGCCTGATGAACCTGGTCTGCAAGGCCATGGAACATATCATCAAGGAACTCATAAACAAAGACATTGGAGATCTCCAAACTCTGGACCCCACATAGTTTGGGTTTGTAAAAGGCAGATCATGTCTCCTAAACCTGATAGACTTCTTTGAAGAAGTCACCAAAGCCATAGATGAGGGTAAGGTGGCTCACACAGCCTATCTAGATCTCGCCAAGACATTCAACACCATCCCCCACTCTGGAATTATAGATAAACTCACTAAACTAGGTAAAAATCCCTATGTCACAAGATGGGTTGCCAACTGGCTTACTGACAGAACCCACACTGTGAAAGTAGCAGACTCCAAATCAGAATTCAGACCAGTGACAAGTGGAGTACCACAGGGTGCAGTCCTGGGTCCTCTCCTGTTTGGTATCTACTTCTCTGAAGTATAGGCTAACACAGAAGGTCTTTGCTTAACTAAATTCATAGATGACTTGAGACTAGGAGCCATAATCGAAACTCCTAATGATGTGGACATCCTACAAAAGGGCCTCACTGAGACAGATGCCTAGTATTAAAGCCATGGTCTCAAGCTCAATGCCAAAAAGTGCATTGTCATCCCCTTTGGTAAATTCTCTGTACCCATGAACTAACACATAGGCAGTAGTCTACTTAACACCGAAAGTGTGATAAGAGACCTTGGGACATAGGTGGACAGTAGTCTCTCCTTTGATAATCACATCGCCACAGTGGTTAGGAAATCCTTCTACATGGCACACCTCATCACAAAAGGTTTCTCATCCAGAAAAAAAGAGGTCATTGTTCCCCTCTACTCATCACTCATTAGACCCATTATAGAGTACAACACCCCTTTTGGTATGTACCTCACAGGACATCTACAACAACTGGGAAGGCCGCAGAAATACCTCACAAAGAGGATTACTGGCCTCAAACAGATGCCCTACGAAGACCGACTCAAAAAACTCCAGCTTTATTTCATCGCATATCGCCTACTCAGAGGTGATCTCTGCCTAACAAACAAAGCTATGTCAAACCCAGAGCTGTTGGACATGCTCCACTTAAAGAAATCACAGTCCCTCCGAGCTACACGCTCTAGGGACCTAAAGCTTGTCACCACAATAAACAGAACATGCTGGAGGGATAGATTCCTGTCCCAGAGACTTCCCACACTTTGGGACATACTACCTATCTATGTCAAACAGAGCTCCTCATTAGCACTCTTCAAGAAAAATCTTGATAGTTGGATGGGTAATAAGAAATTCACCCCGGGGATCACTTCTGTGGTTCTGCTTGACAGGGGCACAGGAAAATAATTTTCTTGGGTGGTGAAAGCCAGGGTATCTTTTTGGCTAGGCTTGTATAGGCCCTAGGGCCAAATAGCCTAGTACCTACCTACGAACCTATGAACCTATCCACTGCATTAACCCTTTCCTCTTCAACACGACTTTATAATTTTCCCTGTCGTTCATTCCTGGATCCATACAAACATTTAATCTAATCTGCCAACGATACTCTTTCTAATCTAAATCATCTTCTCCATCCCATTTAAAATTAAAATCATACACTTGATCAATAACTGAAAATTTAAAGTTAACATTATTCATATTGTCCCGATGCTTCTTCTATACATGTTTTGCTACTGCATTACTCATTTTCATTTTTTCAACTGCTTGGAGATGTTCATAAATTTTCATATGCTGACAGTTCTACCTATATAAAAGCTGGGGTAAAGCCCACATAACACAATATAAACTACATGCTTTAATTTATAGTTATATCTATTCTGTAATTTAATTTCATAATTTCTGTATGTCAAAAATATTTTTTTACTAACCAATATATTTACAATAATTACAGTTCATACATTTAAACATTCCTTTATTCACATCTACATTTTTCTTCATCAAATTATTCTTATAAAAATGCTCCTTCAGATTTTTGACCCGCTTAGACACAAATACAGGCTCTTCTCCTATTAATTCCCTAGTTTCCTGAAAATTCAAGAGAAATTTCCAGTTGTTTTTTACAATTTGTTTTATAATTTTTTCATCTACTGAATTCTTTAACAAGTATGCTAGTGAAAAACTCTTCTTTTGTTTCTGTTCAATAGAGCTTATATGAGCCTGACCCCTGTCTTTTAAAACTTCCCTTAAACAACTGTCCATCATCTCCTTCGGGTACCCCTTGCATAAAAATTCTTTAAATTGTCACACTTTACGTTGAAAAAATGGGAGGGGAGAAGAGGGTTTCTTTTCTGAACAAGTGTCCATTTGTTTTTTGTTTTTTTTCTTAAGAAGGAAAGATGGGGATGGTAGTGAAGGTCAAATGAAGGTAGATGGTGCACACAAACACATAAACAGGCAAATACCAAGAGGGGAGGTGATGACACAAAAGGGTGGAGCAGCAAGGGGTTGATGCAAACAGACAAAGGGTGGACATTTGGAAGATTGAAAGATGAACAGGGATGAGGATAGAAACATACGGCAGGTGAAAATAGTAATGAGAAGAGAGAGTGGTACGGCTGACCTCCCAGTCTAGCCCAGAGGCAAACCCAGTCTGAAGTCAGACACCTGTGTTGCTGACTTCAAGGGCAGACACAGCTCTAGATAGACAAGGCCAGTCAGATGTACAACCTTATAAGCCAAGCAAGGAGATGCTTCAGGGTTCGAATCAGGGCATCCATCTTGCCTCACCCCAGCTAACCCCCCCTGTGGAAGTGGTTGCAGAGACCATTACAGGGTGACCTTTAGATCCTGGGGAGAGGCAGGCCAAGAGACTATTAAGAGGTCTGTAGTGAGTGCAGCAGCAGCTGCAAGGTCGGGTGGTTACTGCCTCACCTCTGCCCACAACATGGCTGATCCTGTTGAAAATGAAAGCAAACTGTGAGAAGAAAAAACAGAAGAATGGGAAGTACAATTGAATGCTATATCACACAACCACCAGCAATAATCTAATATTCTGAGAGTGTGATCAGTCTCCACTGGAAGGTGAATCAATTAATCTCAGCCTTTTGCAGTTCTGCAAAACAGAAACATAATAGAAAAACATCAGCATATCACTGACAAATGAAGTGAAAAGCAAGTTCATCTACAAGGCCTATATACCAGTTTAAATGCAACTCAGACCAACTTACAAAAAGCAGTTGCCTCTGCTTCCCTAGCCTCATCTTTCCATTGGTGGTGAAGCCTATCAGGTGTTTCATGTGTCTGTGTTCAGATTGGTGCAAGTAGTAGTGCACTTCTCACTGCAGCACACACTCACACTGCTCTCACTAGTGTGTACTAAACACTAAGAACACTGAGCCATGATGGGCCACTACTGTGGTGTCTCTACAACTTAGCATGATTCTTTAGGCTATAGCATGTCAGTCCATGTGCATGGACACTCAGTAGGATGGACCTATTGACATGTACAGACACAAGCTCTGCAAAATAGAGTAACGCTGATAATGCATTGCACTATGGGTGAGATTCAGAAACATTCTCTCTGTATCCTGTGAAATGCATAACAGTAGAGGGCCTGTGTTAACATGATAAAAGGCATGTTCTCCATTGTGACATGGACTTGATTATGAGAAGCAACTGTAATACCAACTTTGGGGTTGGTGTGGGAAGGAACAGACTATGCTGAACTGGACTGGCTAGCAGAGACATGGAAGGGAGGGAGGGGTTCAGAGCAAATTAATGATGCAACAAATACAAATTAAAAAAAAAAAAGACCTACATTCACCCATACCAACTTGCAGTTTTCTAGTTCACAACCCCTAAAGAATCAGGACCAGAATTGTGTGCTGTCATGAAAGAAATAATAAAAATAAAATATAAACTTTTGATCTAAAAAATCATCTATAAACAAAATCATCTTCAAGTTTTTTAGCATAACAAATTGGCATATACATGGGCTGAAAACCGCCCCTGTAGTTGCTGAAAAATGTCTCCATTAAACATAAAAATATATTTTTCAAGCAAAACATAACTAAATCTATCAAAAATGAGACATGGGAGAGTCCCCAGAAAATGGAAGAAGGCCTGAATCCCTATTTCATGCTTAATGTTAGTATAAAGACTATTGACATCCAGGTAGAGCCAAAACATATTCATATCCCAAACTTTTCCATTTATTTTGTTCAAGAAATCCTGGCTATCCCTAATATAAGAAGCTGCACTTATTATATATTTCTTAAGATGTTCATGTAGCAGCACACATATTAGGGACATAAAAAATAAAAAACTAGAGAGTCCCCTTGGGAGCCATTTCATGACAGCACACAATTCTGATCTTGATTCCCTTAGGGGTTGTGTCCTGGAAAAACTGCAAGTTGGTATAGGTGAATGTGTGTCTTTAAAAAATAAACTTTTTAAAAAAGAAACCCTCTTGATTTTAAAGTATGGTACTTTGGAGCCTCAGGAACTCAACAAGGAATGTAATTGGAAGCATGGGATTTAAACTGTATGCTTAATTGATTGATTGTCTTGTGCAATATACTGTATTTAAGTAAAGAGTGTTTTGTAGTGTTTTTATTCTTGGAAGGCTGCGCAAGCCGAGGCGCTAAGTGCTTTCATTAAATGTTCTTACTTCTTGGATCAGTGGTCTTGGTGGTGTTTTATTAACAAATTAATGATACAGGCTGCAGAGGTACACAAGAGTGGATAGTTGCTGTGGTCCAGTGGGCCACACATACAGTATATAACTCACTGCCTATTTGGCCAACAGTCTGCATCTTATATCCTCTGCTGTGTGTACAGTCCCAGTGCATGGGACTCTGTTCTGGCCAGACCTGTACAGCTACAACATTGCCATTGGCCACTAACAGGGGACTGGGGAGGTGTCTGTAAATATGTTTTGATCTCAGTTATATGAACATGTGTACACATACTGAGATGGGAGCAAAGAAGTGCCCACAGTGAGAGAAGGTAGTTATACATGCCTCATGCATCCATGGCAGGTGGATGCTGGATAAGATCAAGTGTGATACAACCTTCTAGGATCAAGTGCGGCAGGGACTGGTCTGAGATGTCACTGCTGAGGGTGGCCATAATTGGACAGCAGAGTAAGTTCAGTGTAGGGTGACTGATGTGATTCTATATGCATGGAACAAGGTTCCTGCCTTTGTCAGGGAATTGATGACCACAAGGGGGAAGACAACCTACATACAGCACCCTCTCAGAGATGGAGTTACTCCTGTCTGAGGACAGGGACTGCACACTTATACCAGGAAGAGATCTGGATATGGGGGCTGGACTGGTGATGACACCAGGGGTGTCTGTTGAGGATACACTTGATTGGTATGTCGATCAGCTAGTACCATTGCACTGTGGGTCACCAGTCACTACTGTACCAGTTGTAAATGTCAACATATGTGCCCTCATGGCACATCAGGGATACAACAGCCATGACCTGCATTGGACAGTACATGTCCTTTGACTTTGTACACACTTGGCATATATCAGTTTGTGTGCCACACGGTGTGGGATTGTCATCCATGTTTTACCACAGCCACAAGTTTCTCTCTCTCTTTTTTTTTCACAAGTGCCACTGGTGGGGGGGGGGTCAAGCTCAAGATGAGGGTACATGCCTGATGTCAGTTCATCACTGCTGCCTGACAATGCTAGCCTGTCCACAGCACAGTCAAACAGCACAATGCCACCATCATCAGCAATTGTAATAGTGGAGGGCACACCAACACCCACATCTGCAGATATGCCTCTGGTGGTGGAAATTGATGTCTGCCCTGCATCCCTTATGTTTATTGATGCCCAGCTTGGTCATGGAAACCTTTCACAGGGTGTCCAGTCCTCACCTGCCTTCATGCTGTCAAGTAGTTCTCTTATTTTCCAGTGAGCACACAACAGATAGAAGAGGCATGACAGTGGGAGTCACTGATATGACTTCATACATTCCCAGAATTGTCACCCTGGGCATCAGTCAAGAGGATGTGCAGGTCAGCGATCCAGATACAGTTAGGTGCCAAGCTTGATAAGCCAGAGATAATGTGTGTAATGCAAGGCATGCATGAGGACAGATGTGAAGGCTTGCAGCACCTATACATTGACATGACATATAGAGACCGGAAGCAGACATGCTTGCTGAGGGCAGTGGAGGGTCACTTCATATTAATTGCAACCATCTTGAGGAGTGGGGTCACTGCCCACTGCGGCCACACCAGAGGCTTCCTGCCTGGTGTGCAGTCACAGGTTATGCCTTCACAGTTGTCCCATATCTCTTCACAGCTTGTGTTGCCCCCTGTTTTTTTTCCATGGATGCTTCCACCTCTAGGAAAAAATATGCCCATTAATTTTGACAGACTGTCCTCTGGCAAGCCAAGAAAAAACGTCAGCCACTGTAAAGTAAAACCAACAAAAAGAAGAACACTGGAACCAGGCACTACTCCAGAAGAACATAAGGAAGACAACCAGTATTTTAGTGTAATAACTTTATTCACCACTATTCTTCCGTAGACTTCTTCAGAAAATCTTTTAAAACAAAGAACCCAATCCTTTTTAATAGTTGTATAACCAATAAAAAAACACTATCAATTAAGACTTAATACAGTTTTAATCCTTAAATGACTAGTCTCCTGTTTAATAAAGACACTTAATGTTTATACTTTCACTTAAACCTGATGGACAATGTGCAGATAAACAAATCTGCCAATCATCCTCTTTTGTTTCTATCTGATTCTTAAAATCACCACCTGTCAAATTATTATATATAATATGTAAAATAGTGAATACAAATTTCTTAAAACCCACACACTTCAATGGATTATTTACACCTGCATTTTTCATAGCATATAAATGCTCTCTTATTCGAATATTCAAGCTTCTGGTAGTCATACCTACATAAAATGCAGGATAAACAGTACACAAAGCAATGTATGCTACACCTGAAGTTTTAGAATTAAGTCTGCCAGGAACTTTGCTGGTCTTGTTTAAATGCTCTAATGAAATGTGTGGACCCTCATGAATAAATCTGTACATAGTACAGTTATAACACTTGTACATACCATCCACCTTATCAGTATATAAAGGATATTCTTTAGTATCTGCATGTTCTAAAAGTTGTTTGATGTTACCCTTTTTCTTTAAAACAAACTTTGGTTCTCTTCCTAAGATTTTTGCCAAATCTTCATGGCTTATACTGAAAAAAATAGACCTGTTGTTTTAGGTGTGGTATTATGCATAAATGGCTGCTTTACCTATCTTTCTCTTTTAATGAGGCAGCATTTAAACACCTTATGTTCATTTTTCAAAGATGAGCAAGAAACCACCTCTGCTGTTCTGCGTAGTATTTCTTACAACAACAGAACATATATATGCTCCTCATTACATACACGTAGAAACCAGCTGTATCACTTGGTCTAGTTTAGCATAAACATGCATTTTGATGAACATAAATTTATTACTGATATTTAAATCCTTAATATATGGAAACTTTATATTTATAGATGATGAAATAATGACAGTATTTTCATTTTATTTTAAATTCTATAAAAAATGTTTTGAAAAAAAAAGAAACTGTGTGCATCTTTGCTTTTTACCAACTGCAGACCAATAAAAATAACCTATGCAACCACAACAGCATATTTAGTCACAGAGCATTTCCAAATCTCGGCAAAATGTTCTGAAATGAGACATATCTGGCTTTGTAGCACTTGCTGTCTAAAACTGGCGAAAATACTATGAGGCAGCTGGGTGCAAGATAACAGATCACATTTCTGCATCCTTTCGTTGCTCTGTTATTGAGTCACCATCCTGAGAAAACATCACAGTCTTCCAGACCACCCTATTTCTGAGCTCCAATGATATCTTGGTTTCCATAGCAACAGAATTTCCCATAACGAGCTGCATCATCTTATGGTTGCCTCAGCTTCATGCAGCAGGTCAGATGAGACCCCTCCTAGAAACAGATCCCTTGATGTACCACAAGCCTTTGAGAAAATGATGTGAATAAGGAAATGGTACGTGAATACTTTATCTCTTTTATTTGCTGAGGTTTTATTTATTTTTTTCTTATACCTCACAGCTTAACGCCTAGGATACTTGCTTTTGTTACTTGCAGTTTTAAAAGGATTTTGTGAGGGTGGCGCTGGCATATGTTAATACACTGTGCAGAGAATGAGGCAAAAACAAAGGCCTCTGTAGTTTACATGCCAGCAACAGCTTTACAGTTATATCACTTTGCAGTGACATTTCTTCTTTTTACCCTAATGAGCATGAATTTATGAAGTCACTGTCTTAGAAACTGCTCTGACACTGTGGTTGCACATAATTATGAAGCTCGTGTTCTGGGGAGGAGAGCAGAGAGCTGCAGTGTCCGGATACTAAGCTTGGAAATTAGTATTTTATCTGACTGCTGTCACTGCCTATTATGTTTTTCTCTGAGAGAAAGGAGTGAGTTTTATTTTCATAACAGCTTATGAGTTATAAACTAAAGAGGTTATTTTGTACAAATGATCAGAAATCAATGTTGTTTTAACACGGTGTTGCAGTTTGTACTGCTCTGATTGTGACCCTGCTTACTGTAGTAAATCACTCTTAGATTATTGTTTTAACAGGCTGTATGGAATGTTGTCTTGCTACCTGAAAATAAAATAGATTATCTTACTGCAAGACCAAACATGGGAACAGAAATAAAATGTTATAGATGTACAGATAATCTGTAAAGTATACATTCCCTTGATATTTTGAGCACTCAGACTTCAGAAACATACTGTTTTGATGTGAAAGGCTGAACTTCTGAACAGTTAACTGGCTACAATAAATTACAGTTCGACATTTTTTCTGGGTTGTATTTACTGAGAAATAGCTAGACTCTTTTGGACTATGTAACCAGGCACCTACATTTGTTTGCTAACTATACATATCTTTGTGGAATTAATCACGTTAAAAAATAAGCTTTCCTGGACATCTGCTGTGCTGCATTTATCTTGTCTAAGCTTAACTGCTTTAAATGTTTCATAGTATTGCGTTTTATTTTCACCACCTATCATTGCTATTGCAAAGCTCATGGATACACAGGGAGTGGCCTTCAGACATCTGAAGTCACTGAAAACAAATGACAGGTGGATGACTTTAGGAGCTGTTTACTGGTGTGTCTGTGTGTGACTGTTTTGTGGATCAGCTGTACAGAATATGTTGGACAGGTTTACTGACTCGGTACTGCTTGAATAAAGAGCTTTTGGACTTTAATTAGCTTTAGTCTCAATATGTATCACAACTCTTGAATGTCTTGAATTTCCTGCAGCTACATAAACATACGACATAGGGAATAAAATAAAATTAACAATGCAAGTGCCTGGACTTCATACTGTGCTGTGGCTATTTCAAAGAAAAGGCCTTTTCTGTCGTTTCTGTTAATGACAATTTAAAAGCAGCTGTCCCATGGGAAGGTAGGGACTGAATCTTGCTGGTTCATGTGGTGTTTGGTGGAAAGAATGTGATGTCTGGCTGATAGCCTTCTGTTACCTGGGTGTGTACATTTTATGTGATGATGGGCTCCTCCCAAGGGAACCTCTTGAATTGATCATGCTTGTATTGACTGGGCAGTTTAATTTTCCGGTTAAAAAATGAATCTTCCTCATACTTGGTAGCATTAGAGTTTATTTTGTTGTTATTTATTTTAAAAAATTGAATCATCCACACATGAGCATTATGTTTTATTTTGTTTTTATTATTTATTTATTGGTACAGTGACTATAACTGTGTTTGATTTGCTATGCTACATTTATCTATGTAGCTCTCTTTTACTGTCACTTGCAGGTAGTTTCCCCATGATGCATATATCTACATGGGCTGTAGCCTCAAGCTGTTTTTTGGGCTCACGCCACTATCTTTGGTAACAAGCATAATAAATAAACAATAAATAAATAAGTTATACTCGGACAATGTAATTTATTATTTTTTTGAAAGGGATCTTTCTTGCAGATATTCTCGTAGGTGAAGTTACTATTTTTTAATAATTTTACTGTCCCCCCGCCCCCACAGCCTTCAGGTTTCCATCTCCTATTGACCCATGTGCTCCCCTGACTCCGATATCCAAGCAGACATGGTGAGAGGGAAGTGATATTCCAGCATTATGTCATTTATCCAGCAGAGGTTAGGACATTTTTTTTATATACTATTGGAAGAACAGGATAATACAATGCTCTGTGCTCTGAGCCAGAGGGAATACTGGCTCCCACACACTCAGGATGCTCTGATGGAATGTTATATCCTTGTTAGTGGATTTTACTTACCAGATCTCCCTGTTGAAAGAACTGCATTTCTGAGCCTTCGCCCAAATAATACTCCTGTGGCAGGATTTTGCAACCTCCCTTTCCCAGGATGGCTTGTCTGGTGTTGCTGTCTTATTTCCATCACTTCACAGCTAGCTCTGTCCAACATATTGGTTAGTAGCAACCTTTGTGACAGCACTCTTACAGAGGAATTCATGTTTTGAACTACTTGTTTGTTGTTATGAGCAACAATCACGTAATTGAGACTTCTGGCCTTAGTGTGAACAAATAAAATTTGATTTTAAATACTTTAAATGTCTCTGAGAGTTTCCAGATGAGGAATGAATAAAAATTGTATATGCTTTAAAGGTTTTTAAGAGTTTCCAAAGAAAGAATGAATAACATTGTACTTGTCTATACTGTTAATGCCAGAGTTTCCCCCTTTTCATTCAGGGGTATCCCTTACTACTGGGTAAAGTATTCACAGCCCATCACCAAAGCAGTTCACGTTGACAAATTGGCAGCTTGTGCATGTTTGGAGTAGATATGGAATATGCTGACTGTAGGATTTTAGATATCAGTGAATCTAATTTTTGTATTTTGAACATAGTAAAAAATATGTTCCATTCATATCTCTGACTATGCCATAGTAATCCCGTCCCACCTGCATGTCACAGAAATGAACTTCAGCCTTCCTTCAAGATCAGAAATGACATGAGGTCCTGTACAGAGGACTTTGCTCAATATGTTAGTAAGAAATACATTAATGTCAAAGGCAGTAAAGCCAGAAATCATATGATTTTACCTTTTTTCAGTGACAGTGCCAGTGCCTTCCTGGGGTAGACTGTTAGTTACTATGGTCTAGGTGAAAACCCTCATACCAAGTTATATCTCTCCTCTAACTGGAGTCATAACATCATGCAACTCGAGTCTCCCTCATGTCCTTCCCTCATGGCAGTCACTGCAGATTCCCCCCTCTACATTTCCTCCTCCTGCTACCTCCCTTCTCCTCCACTGATTTCTGCTTATCTGTTCCTTTTCCTGTTTTATACCCTGTACATTTATTTATTTGAATTTAAGTGGGGTAGAGCACTGATCATAACTGACCAATGTCAGTCTCAGCCCAGGGGTACATTAAAGAAACATTCAAGAATAGAAAAATACAAATACAAAACACAGTATGTAAACAAACAGATGGCAAACTGTAAATTATATGCATGGCAAAGAGCCTTGAAGAAATGGGGCATTTCAAAAGAAGAGTAGAACAGTAGAGTATGTGTAAATCAGCTTAATGGAGAGGTCAGATTATTTGGCCAGATGGACAACATTTGCTTAAAGTCATTGTTTTAAATTTTTTTTTGCATATTCCTAAATGCTCTTTTTAATGGCCCATCCTTCTTCATTTAGTACAGCACTTTATTTATCCTGTAAATATGTATAATGTGTACATGCAGATAGTCACCTTCATCTTCTGTTTTATACCTTTTGCTTATTTACTGTTGGTCTAGGTATTACAGGTGTTACTACCCCAGTGATTTTGTTTAACAGGTGTTAGAATTGCTTTAAATATTCTAGCTATTTTAAGTACCTTTTATGAATGTTCTGGATGATAATTATTTTTGATTGACTCAGAATGTCTGTATTATTACTCAATCATACTTTAATGTGCATTTACTATCCTTGAAAGTGTACATAATAGATTCTTTAGAACTGTTTTGCAGTGTTTTAACCTTATTTGCTGCTGTAGTCACTTACCTATAGAGATTGTTCACTCAGTGCTAACTTAAAACAGGTTCTTCTCACATGGACTTATCTGGTTGCCAAATACAAATAAGTAATAAATTAAATCTATGCAACTGACTGCATATTTTTGTGTTTAGTGACCGCCAGTAACTTAGTCTACTCTCTGCAACTACCAGTTATCCCTTTGTCGATTATATTTTAAACCATTTCATTTTCTGGTTTGGTTCCCTCTTTTTGGAGTTTGCATGTCTACCGTATATAGGTTCATAGGTAAGTACTAGGCTATCTGCCCAAGGGCATTTATAAGCCTAGCCAAAGTGTGTTGGCTTTTGCCACCCCCTTAGATTAGTTCCCTGTGCCTCTGACCAGCAGAGCCATTAGTTCCCTGCACCTCTGTCCAGCAGCGCCACTGCAGTGATCCCCGGGGTAAATTTTCTGTTTTCCATCCACCCGTCAAGGTTTCTCTTGAAGAGTACTAGTGAGGGGCTCTGCCTGATGTATATTGGAGTCTTGTTCCAAAGCATGGGGAGTCACTGAGTCAGGAATCTATCCCTCCAGCACATTCTATTTATTGTTGTGGTAAGGTTTATATCCCTAGAGCATGTGGTTCTCAGGGATTTGTTTTTTTTTTAGGTAGAGCATATACATCAATTCTGGGTTGGACATGGCCTTGTATGTCAAGCAGAGATCACCTCTGAGTAAGCGGTATGCAACCGAGTATAGCTGGATTTTCTTTAGTCGGGCTGCATAGGTCATCTGTTTGAGGCCAGTAATCCTCTTGGTGAGGTACTTTTGTGGTCTTTCCAGCTGTTGCAGGTGTCTTGTAAGGTACATCCCAAATGGGGCATTGTATTCTATAATATGTCTAATAAGTGATGAATAGAGAGGCACAATTACCTCCTTTGTTCTGGATGCGAACCCTTTTGAGATTAGGTGGGCCCTGTAGAAGGATTTTCTAACCACCTTGGCAATATGATTATCAAAGGAGAGATTGCTATCTACTTGGGTCCCCAGATCCCTTATTACTTTTTCTGTATTTAGGGGACTACCACCCATGTGGTAGTTCACGGGTACTTTTTTTTCCCAAAGGGGATGACCATGCACTTTTTGGCATTCACCTTGAGGCCATGATTTTGACACCAGGTATCCGTCTCAGTCAGATCATTCTGAAGGTGACTGTATCAGCCGGAGAATCAGTTATGGCCCCTAGTTTGCAGTCATCTGTGAACTTGGTCAGCCAAATTCCTCCTGTGCTTGCCTGTACCTCTGCAAAGTATATACTGAACAGGATGGGTCCTAGGACTGAGCCCTGGGGGGGCACCACTTGTAACCGGTTTAGAGTCGGACCTACAGTTTGCAACTCTCACCGTGTGGGTTCTGTCCGTGAGCCAATTTGCAACCCATCTCATGATGTAGGGGTTAATGTTCAGGTTGGTGAGTTTGTCTATAATACCAGAATGGGGAATGGTGTCGAAAGCCTTTGCGAGGTCTAGGTAGGCTGTGTGGACCACCTTGCCCTCATCTAATGCCTTGGTAACTGTCTCAAAGAAGTCCATCAGGTTTAGGAGGCATGATCTGCCCTTAAAGCCAAATTGGGTGGGGTCCAAAGTTTGGAGGTTCCCAATGTCTCTGTTAATGAGTTCCATGATGATGCGCTCCATAGCCTTGCAGACCAGGCTAGTCAGGCTTATAGGGTGATAGTTCTTGGGGTCCGTTGTGGTGCCACCTTTGTGGAGTGGGATAACTGTTGCTGTGTGCCACTCTGTGGGTACATAGCCTGTAGAGAGGCTGAGTTTGAACAGTGTGTTTAGGTGAGAGGTTAGTTCATTTTGGAGCTCTTGTAAGACACAGCCTGGGACACCCTCCGGTCCCATTGAGGCGGTGTTTTTGGCTTTGGATAGGGCTGTTTTAATCTGTGTGTCAGTTATTGCCAGGGCCTTACATTCTTCTGGTATGGTTATGGGCCCTTTAGGGGGTGAGAGGGGTGTGAAGTTTGCACTGAACCTGTCTGCCAAAATGTTGGCAATATCAGTCAGCTCAGTGTATTTTGTGCCATTCTGCACCAACTCAGAGCAGATCTGACAGTTTCCACTTAGGTTTTTGACATAGCTAAAGAACGCTTTGTGGTTATCTTTGGAGTCCTTGGCAATTTTTCTTTCGAAGCTAGCCTTGGATGATTTAATGAGGGATTGTAGTTTCTTGCTGATACTGATCAGGGATGTCTTTCCTTCTAGGGATTTTGCTCTTATCTGTACTAGTTTCCTCCTTCTATTGTAGAGCCTGTTTATAGCAGGGGTCCACCAGACTGGTTTCCTTTTCTTGGAGGAGTGAGTCTTGGTTTTACTTGGGATAGCATGACCCATGCATTCCTACAGAGTATCATAGAGTGCCTTTGTATAGGTTTCAGCAGCTTGGACAGCATTGTCCATTGATGTGGGGGCTGTGAACCTTTCCACCTTGGTCTTAAGCAACGTGAAGTTTGCTTTTGAAAAGTTTTTCATGGTGGTTTGCTTGATTAGGGTTAGGGGCAGAATGTGAATATCCAGAGTGATTAGTCTATGGTCTGATCTAACCAGCGAGGGGTTGACATCAGGTGTGGAACACCGGTCGCCCATGTTGGTGATGACCAGGTCCAGTATGTTGTTCCCTCTGGTGGGGGTGTTGACCAGTTGATCCAGGGCGTTCGAGTTTATAAATTCTAGGAAGCATTGGGCAATGGAGTTAGTACTTGAGTAGTTCTCCCAGTTAATGTCTGGGTAGTTGAAATCACCCAGTATTAGGATGTTTGGTAGGATCTTCATATTTCGCAGTATCACCAGTAATGCGGAATGGGGGTCCTGGGTCATGGTGGGTGATCTGTAGCAAGCTACAATTTGGATTGCAGTTTTGCCCATTGTTAGTTGCACTTGGATGATCTCTGATGCATCGTGCTGTGCCACTAACCTGGAGGTGCGAGTATCCTTGATGAATATGGATACATCACCGCCTTTTGTGTTTTGGTCTGGGTTCTGTGGTCGAAAGGTATGGTATGAGTTATAGCCTGGTAATGCTGGGGTGCTCTCTGGAGCCTTAAACCACATTTCTGTTACTGCACAGATATCAATGTTCTCCATACTGAGGAGTGCCTCGAGTGCATGCATTTTGAGGTTTAGACTTCTGGCTTTGAGTAGCATTACCCTCAGTTTTTGGTTACTTGTGCTATTTACGGCGGTGGGTTTGTCTTTTGAGCCTTGCCTAAAAAAGGGACTATGGGGGTCGCAAGAGCCTTTGCCAGTATTCAAAAGCCTAAGGGTGACAGGTGCAAGCCATCTCTTGTGAAGCAACGTGGCTTGTCGAGCATGTCATCCCAGGCAAACAGATACTGGATCCGCTTTGAATGACACCAGAAACTTAGCCAGTTGTTGAAGTTGATCATTTTCTCTTTATACTGTGGCATCATTCTTGGTGAGGGTAGGATGCTACTCAGGGCCAGGGTCATACCTGCCTGGGCTACATGATCAGTGAGCTCTTCCATATCTCTTTTCATGCAGTCCAGGGAGGTACGTCTCAGGTCATTCACGCCAACATGTACAATGACATAGTCATATTTGTACTTGTTCTGGAGTGACCTGAGTGCTTGTGTTATGTGGCAGATCCTGGCACCTGACAGGCAGCTAACTGTAATCTTCTCCTTGACCAGCCTAGTTAGTGGGACATCAATGTGCCTGACTGTAGAGTCGCCTATTACTAGTGTGTTGGGTATGTTATTTTGCCTTAAGGGCTGTGATTGCGTGGCACACTGATTATGTGAATTATGTGTTTCATGGTTGGTGATGGGTTGTGGAGGTTTCTTGGATGTCTGCTTTGGAGGTCTCTGTTGCTTTTGAAGATTTTTATTTAGAGCCTCTGAGTATGTTTTCGTGTATTTATGTGTATTTGCCTGTGTTGGTTTGTTAAGTCTATGTGAGACTGGTGGTGTGTTGCAAGTATTACCCTTCTCCTCTTGACAGTCAGTTACAGTTTGGGGTTGAGAGAGCTTTGCCTCCAGTCTGGCTGTATAATTGTATGTCTCGCATATATTAGTGTTTGGTGGTAGGAGGAGAGAGTTGTCTGTGTACATGAGGCAGTTATAACATTGCCTCAAAATGCCCAGATTCACCAGTTGGACTGGAGAGTACACCGGAAATTGCCCTTTGGACATGCCTGAATAGGTAGAGTGAGCTGTTTTTCTGATTGACTGGTGGGGGCAAATATAGAGCCTTGTCCTTCTGGACAGTATAAGGGGGGCTAGCGCTAGGGGTATTTAGTGCGTGTTATGAGTTTTAAGTAAGTGCTGGGCTGTAAAATGAATGGTTTGAGTGCTAAAGTTGAAAGTTTGTCTAGTTCCAAGGGAAAAACTGAAGAGTAGACTTTGTGGAGTCGGAAATAGTTTAACCCTAGCTAACCGGAGCTGCCCGGCATGCAAAACCGCGCAAATGCGTTTTTTATATCAGAAAGATTAAAAAGATAGAAATTAGCCAAAACTGGCCAATAAAACTACAGTTTCTGAGCAGAAACCACTCCTCCAAGGGCAGGTAGGCTGTTCAGAACTCCCCACTCTCACTGGTGAACAAAGAAACTTCCTTTTTGCTCAAGTAAGGTATGGCCAAACACAGAAGTTTAAACACAGTCCAGGTATCAGAAGATATCTGAAACTGGACTTTTCTAGCTGAGTAAGGCGGGAAAATAGCAAGATTTTTTTGTTTTTTTTCAAGAAAACAGTAGAAACAAATGCAAAAACACTTTTATAGTGCAGTAATGGCTGTCGCACTTGAGTGGGAAGCCAGTAACAGTTAAAAATACAATTTACAACAAAAAAACGAGTTTCAAAGTGCAGGCACAAATAAATGCAATTTCAGTGTAAAATGAGCATTCTGAGAAGCAATAAACACCAGAAAATGAGCGTTTAGGCGGAAATAGCAATAAGCAACAAGAAAAACCAAAAAAAAATATGGTACTTAAACACTCCAAAGTCTCTCCTTTTGTCTCTCTGGTGTTGTAGGTCTCTGCAAGACACCTGGGCAGGATCTGCTGAGCTTATACAAACACAAAAAATGCGCAAATGCATTTTTTATATCAGAAAGATTAAAGAGATAGAAATTAGCCCAAAATGGCCAATAAAACTATAGTGTCTGGGCAGAAACCACCACTCCAAGGGCAGGTAGGCTGTTCAGAGCTCCCCACTCTCACTGGTGAACAAGGAAACTTCCTTTTTGCCCAAGTAAGGTATGGCCAAACACAGAAGCTTAAACACAGTCCACGTATCAGCAGGTATCTGAAACTAGACTTTTCTAGCTTAGTAAGGCGGGAAAATAGCAAGATTTTTTGTTTTTTTGTTTTTTTCAAGAAAACAGTAGAAACAAATGCAAAAACACTTTTATAGTGCAGTAATGGCTGTCACACTTGAGTGGGAAGCCAGTAACAGTTAAAAATACAATTTACAACAAAAAAATGAGTTTTAAAGTGCAGGCACAAATAAATGTAGTTTCAGTGTAAAATGAGCGTTTTGAGAAGCAATAAACACCAGAAAACGAGTGTTTAGGTGAAAATAGCAATAAGCAACAAGAAAAAAACAAAAAAAAAATGGTACTTAAACACTCCAAAGTCTCTCCTTTTCATATTAATCTTTTGCTACAAGCTCTGGTTTCTTCCCACATCAGAAAGATGTGGATAGGTTGATTGAAGACGACCATAACTACCTCTAAGGGTGTGTGTGTGTGTGTGTGTGTGTGTGTGTGTGTGTGTGTGTGTACGTGCACATGGGTGTATATCTAGGTTCATAGGTAGTTACTACGCAAAACCCACGGTAGTGGTGTTGCGGTAGCATTGTCGCCTCACAGCAAGATGTTGTCCCATTTGATTCTCAGCTAGAGTGTCTTCTGTGTGGAGGCATGCGTGAATGGGTGTGCCTTCGATGAAGGTTGTGCATCAGGGCTGGTAACTCGGCACGTAAAAATCCACTACCAAACATTAGCGGACTGGAGTTCTGCTGTGGCGACCCCTAAGCCGAAAGACACAACAAGGTAGTTACTAGGCATGAGGTCAATGATGCCATTAAGGAGTCTTACCCAATTTCCCAACTGCCCCAAAGCACTGTGTGGTTAACTGGCTTGCTTAAGGTCACCCAGCAGGTAAATGAAAGCTGTATCACAGGAAGGAGCTCACTAACAGCTAATAGCGTTAATCCTCTGCACTAACTATCAGAGAATGTTCTGCAGTAGACCAGGATCTCATTCAGGATTTTGTCTTGCCTTATGACCATTGCATGTTGGTATAGATTCTTGATCCTCTAATCTTGAGTTGCTTAAAGTGGGTACTGAAAATGAAGATCAGATTCTATTTACTCATTTTAAATTTAAGCTTTGGTAAAACTCAGAATACTTAATATGTGTCACCTGCAGAGAATTCTACATGAAATAGCATTATGTGGCTATGTTTAGGCCCTAAAGAGAGTAGTCAGCTGATAAGGTGGAATGGCCATATATCTGCAGATGTGGCACAAGACAGACATAACTAGAGCACTGTCTCATTCCAGACCAAATGTCATGGGAGCTCTGGCTATAATAGCATTAGAATGGATAAGCATAGGAAGCATAGAACAGTCACATTCCTTCTCCTTCTGTTTGGACAGTTGGACATAAAGACTACATGCATGTAAGAGCAGAACTAAACATGCATGAGACAACATCATAACAAATGCATTGTTAGTGGCTTATTCTGGTCTTAAAGTATTGCAAAAAATGTATGGAATTTCTGCCGATTATATTATAAACTGATTGCTTCAGTAGGTAAGATTTAAGAGGCAAGGCCCTGTTTCCATAGCTTGTGTTAGCTAAGAACCAAGTTAAACTCTAGAATATTTTTCACATCTTTCTGTTTTAAGTTACTTATAGCAATATAGTCTTTCACTATAGGCTCCCCGTCCATGTGAAGCAGAGTTCCTCCCTAACCCAATTCAAGTGCAACTTGGACAATTGAATGTAAAACTGGAAATTCATCCCTGGTTTGGCACCTATGTCTCTAATGAACAAAGGTAACCTATAAATGGTTCATCTGCCAGGTCCATGGTTACACTTATCAAGGGTATCAGAACTTGTCAATGGTTTGGGATGCATGGCTAGGCTTAAAAAGGCCCTTGCAGTCGTTAGCTTAGTAAACACCTATGAACCTATGAACTATAAAAATAAGATATGTAAAAAATGCATTTGAGTTGTGTAGAATAAAATTCTGTAAATATTTGTGACAGAATAATTTGCCTTCTGTACATTCATAAAATAAATCAAAATTATTTTTGTAGCATTCATATTCTGAAGAACAAATCTCAGCCCAATTCACAGGCTAAGACATATTGCTTAAAAACTAGGTAATAATTCCAACAAGGACAAACCAATGAAAGAACAAAAGATGAATAGCCAGCAGCATGGCAGTCAACCACCAACATTCTAGTGTTCCATAAAATAAATCTGAACAGTGTTTAAAACTTTAGATCCAACTTTATTAAAATAAAAAAACATTAAAATAAGCGCTTTCGTCCTGTATACCCACAGGCCTGCTTCAGAATAAACCTTCCTAACAGTCAGTAGTTTAAATAACATCCAAAATGGCGGTTGCATGATCCTTGACAAACCTTGGTCACACGGTCATTAAGAAACCTTTCCTTCCAGCATTTAAAATAACATGCAACCGATATTTGTCGGTGTATTATTACCAAAGTGCATTGTTTTATAGTAGCATGATATGTAATACAAGAAATATATGTTGAGATAATATTTTAAAACTTTGTAATTTTTTTTAAAAGCACATCATGTTTCAGAAATTAAATACTATAAAATGGTAAATGTATATAAAAATGTTTAAAAGAACCATTTATGAAATTTTAAAATTACAAGCATGTCTACCCTAATAAAGCATACTAGTGTTCCAAAGCTTTTAATTTCAATAAATGCGAAATAGAGCAGTGTTCATTTAAACCAGGTCTATATAGGGCATTAAAAAGCAATTGCCAGAATAGTTCCCTGGCTTCAAGTCTCAAGGTCCATGGTTCCCCTTCCCACTATTTTTAACCTGTTCCAAAATACTGAATTTAAATTTATGGCCTGGGCAGTCACTAATGTGTTTAGTTAGAGCATTAGTATTTTTGTTCCTTTTAATATCATAAACATGTTCATACTCCCACTCTTTTAGGGTGTGTTGAGTTTTACCTACATAAAATGAGGCACATATCTGGCAGAGGCCCACATATACCACTCCTTTTGATGTACAGTTAAATGTATCATTTATTTTAAATTTTTGTGCATTTATTAAAAAATTCTTCACCTACCAAGACAGATCTACAGTATCTGTAAAAAACACATTTTTAATGCCTTTTACCCCTGTAGAATCAGTTTGTGTTTTAAAGGGTCTCTCCAAAATGTTTTTTATGCTAGCTCCTTTTTTGTATACTATAATTGGTCTCTTTCCAGTTTCTCATAATCTTTCAGTATGTTCCAGTTTTTCTCAAGCACCCATTTAATCAAGCCACTTTCAGTGTTAAAGTTGGTTACCATACCAATTCTGTATGGACAAGGAACATTTTCATTTTTGTGGGGTTCCCTATTGTTTTCGACACCATTTAAAGATATAATAGGTTTAAAGTGGCCAGTTTCCCTTTTATATACCATTTCTTACATAATCTTGACTACCATTGTTCATGGGTAACTCCTTTGCAAGGCCATATTTAACATAAGTTCACATTCCACCAAGAAGTCTTGGTGTTTGGTCATCATTCTCGCTGCTCTAACAAACTGCCCCTTTATGACAGCCTTCTTTTGTTTTTGTGGATGCTCACTTGTAAAATGTAATATGTTTGAATAAGTGGGTTTCCTATATATTTCTGACATACATGTATGGTTGCCAATATCTTTTTCTAACAATATATCCAAGTATGATATAGATGTCTTCTTGGTTTGTTGTGTAAACACCGGAAACTTGGTACTATATAATAAAATCATTTAATCTAGTTTGTGTCTTTCTATACAAAAAACAAATCATCCAAGTATCGGGTATAGAACCTGTAAGAATTTTTGTATGCACCATTGGTTATGTATTCCTTCTCCCAATGCATCATAAGTATGTTAGCAACTAATGAACCACAGTTTGAGCCGATAGGCACCACATTTTTTGACAAAAATGTTCCCTCTAAACGTATATAAAATTATTTCTCAGAACAAGTTCAAATAGTTCCTGAAATAAATTCACTCTTTCTTGTGGGACCTGATTTTCATGTAAAAATTCCTTGAATCATAATATTCCCACCTCTTGTGGAATGACAGTATAGAAGTATATCCGTGGGGGTGGTGGTGGGGGTGGTGGACAACATTACTTTGGTTAGCTCCACTAAATAAGTTCAGCCTCATGTTTCCCCCTCTAGCAAACAGGATATTTTGCTAATAAGTTCCAGCTGCAGGCCTTGCCGGGCCTTTTCAACTTCATCACATAACAAAGACCTTCACTGAGTTGGTCACAGGCCACATCCATGCGAAGCCTTAATTGTGCTAAAAAATTCCATGAGTCTTGGATCGTGGGGTAAATCCCTTGCTTTATACCACAATGAACGTCTGAATGAGGAATTACCTTCATAATTCTAGCCTTCCCGGCTCCTATTATACAAACCAGAAGTATAGCTAGGTAATCTTTTGTCCAGAATAATTTATCACACTCACACCTCCACACAAATTTAAGTATTAAAATAACAGTCTTAAAACTTTGACTGCAATCTGCACCCTGCTGCAGCTCAACAGTTGCTTTAGCATGGCTCTAAATGCTGCATCAGTATTCATTTATGATGCCACAATAACTGAAACACGAGTGGTATGCCACAATATCCTTGTGGCTTCTTCCTTAAGCAATGCTAGTACTGCACTCTCGAGTACTGCACTCCCGCACTATCTGTACCAATTATAAATCCTAACAGCTTGCTCCAGGGCAGCCATCCCCTTTGTCCCATCCAAGTTACAGCCTTGATACAGACAATAAGTAATTTGGTAACTGACTTCCCATTACTGGCTAATACATTCAATTATGGAACCTTAATGCCAGAATTTTCCAGACATTAGGCACACTTTAAGGTACATTCCCCATTCTCTTAGCATATCCAAAATGTTACAGTTTAGACACTTTGAAATAAAGGCTATGTGCGTTGATGATATACATGAAAAATCATGATGCTTATCTGAAACCAATTTAATTTACCCAGAGGGTCATCCTACTCCCCAAACTGGCAAAAGGATAGGAACTAATTTAATCTTACTTTAAACCTTTGTAACTGTCTGCTTTCACAGGTAAGATCCATGACAGAGCACCAGTTCCTTTAGGCAGTCTTTGAAAGCTAAACTAGGTTGCAGAACTATGTTTTTGGAATAGATGTCTCTTATAAGCACCTTCTTGTGTTTTTTCTTTTAAGACTGATGTGATTTCTGCATATTTGTACACTGATTCATCTTGACGAGTAAAATATCCTACATTAATAATGTTTATGATTGCCTGACTTAAAGATCATAAAGGAGCAAATAGTTTACTTAGACACAAAGCTGTGTTTGTGATGGAGACTTTGGAAGAAAAAACGTAAGGCATGCAACTACATTTAATGTATGTCTCCACTTGCATTTAGTACAGAATACACAGATTTTCTACATTAGATACCTATCTGGTGGAAAAAAAAGATAGGAGTGGGTGTTTGAGACAGATAAAAATAGCCCTCCTGATGTATAAATGCATACATATGTGTTTGTTGGCTGTGTTAGGAGAGAACTGGTTCCTTAGGCTAGTTATAGCAGTGTGGAGAGAAAGACATATCCCAGATGACTGGAGAATAAGCATACTTGTGCCAGTGTTCAAGAACAAAGGGGATAGTCTCATCTGTGGGCAGTTCAGAGTATCAAACTCTGTCACACTGCATGAAAGTTCTAGAGAGGGTGAACGACAAATGAATATGTAGAGTAGCAGAAAGTAAGATGGGAGAAGTGCAGTTCAGATTCAGATCAGGATGTTTTAGCAATTGACCTGTTAGCAGTGAGACATAAGCAAAAAACAAGCTAGAAGATGAAGCAAGAGTCCAACTGTGCATTCATAGACATGGAGAAAGCATATGACAAGGTCTAAAGGAAGACAGTTTTGGCAGTCATGATGGTTCAATGTCCCAGAAAAATTGGTAGAATTATTGTGGCCTGTATACAAATACCTAATGACACAAGTAAAAATAGTGTTGGGATTTACAGAGGGGTTGTCAGCAGGAGTGGGTTTGCATCTGAGTTCTGCTCCGATTCCACTCCTGTGCATACTGGTAATGGATTACATTAACAAACAGGTCAGAGGGGACAGATCAACAAAGCTACTATATGCAGATGATGTGGCATTACAAGCCGACTCTCAACAGGAACCTCAACAAATGCAAATTGCCAATGAGTAGAGTACCTACGGTACCCACACCATCCAGTATGTTGTTGTAAATATTAAACACCCTTTGTGGGCCCTTGAAGGCAAGTTGGAGTGACTAAGGTTTTTAATTTATTATCTGTATAACTGAAATGTATGTCCTAATGATGTAGACAACAATATATTCTACTGGTACATATGCATTTGTATGTGTTCTATATAGGGACTTCAAAGCCCCTAATCATGCCTGAAAATAGGCCATTCTCTCCTTTTCCCCTGACAATGTTCAATGGATTCAGTGGAACTGCTCTGTTAACAAACATCAAATTAAATAATTCCATTGCTGGCTGCATCAATAAAACTATGCCCTGCTGTAAAAAGCAGCACATATTCTATGTAGCAACAATCTAGTGTGCACAGGCAGCTCAAACAAAGGGAAAAACAAATAGTGTTCTATAAAAAGGAATGTATCCAGTAACTATTTTCTGTGCCTCTGTAGGGAGCACAAGCCACCATCCTGTATTAATTTTGTTTTAGAATTTACCTGTAAACTTTATAACTTATTTGTAGACTAGCACCCTTATCTGGAAAAAGATGCCAGTCATTGCCTTACTGGTTGAAACATTTCTTAAGTAATGAGGCCAGTTTCACTGAATAGATCTATCAAGTTCTAATGGTAGCTCAGTCATTTTAAAGAAATGCTGCCCTTATAATGAAGTGTTGGTTTAATGCAGAGATCTCTTTATGTACAGTTTGCTTCTGTCTGTTTTTTTTCAAGATTAGTTGACCTCACCTAGCTCCATGTTACACAGGGAGAGAGCCCTGGAAGTGACCAAGATGACTGGATTTAGATTAGTGGCTCCAACAGTGGAGGAGCCAGGTAGGGTGGGACCTGCGGAGTGTGGCTTGATCACCTCTCCTTTTGGTAGGAGAGGGTTGCAAGTGCTCTGGGAAAATATATGGCATTCTGATTTTCCTTTAGATACCAGGGGAAAGCATTTCCTGAACTTCAAGGTTGAGATGGGGATGCTTGCTAGTAACAACACTTGTGGAAGTGAGGGATGACCAGACTGGTCAGCCCATTTCACATTCCCCTTCCCCTACTTAGCTGGGCATGAGCTGTGAGGTAGAGGCATATTTAAAAACCCTTGAACTACCCCTGATGGATGCCTAAATGATAGCTCCTCTTGGGCAATTCTTACAATAAATGATGGGGGAATGAATGGATCAGTTAGCTGGGGGGGTGCAGAAACGATTAACTGACCTAATGGGTACTTAACTACCTTTCAACAGTGACTGAAATAAGATATTTTATGTAGGAGTTGATCCCTTATATCCTGTTCAGGGAAATTCCCTGTAAACACTTTTCTACCTTCTACTTCATCTCCATAACTTCAGGCTTCCTCAGCTGTTCTGCCTTCATGCCTAGATACCTGTGCCATAAAGAAACACTGGTCAAATCACTGTTTTCTACACTTGGACTTCCTGTTCTTCTTCTGTCACATACTAGCCCTGACACTTTAGGCCATTTGGTTGCAGCACCTCCGATGCTAGCTTTGACCTCTGATTTCCCTTCTGAAGCACACCTCCTACATACTTGAAGCTGTTAGCCTGTTCCACTAATTTATCTTCTATGTCAGATTTCAGTTTCTTCTGATTTTCTCCCATTTGTTGTCATGACCAGTGTCCTGACTGCACTCATTTTCATTCCATGTGCCTATATTACAATACCTGACATTGGCTTGATGCAGAAGGAGACAATACACCTATCTAGTCTGTGCTTTAAATACATTTAACATTCTATCCCATTCCATCTCTCGCCCTCATCCACCAATCCACTTCTCCATCTGCCCCATGTCACATTCAATGCCCCTGCAGAGTCCTCGTCCAATACCCATTCCTATATTGCATTCAGTGGGCCTTCAGTCTTCTTCATGACCTCCTTTTTGTGCCCATTCCTCCTCCACTGTAGTTCCTGTGTAGGAGAACCCCCTCACATTTCCATAACATCACCTTGTGCACCAATATCTTGTCTCCTGTCCCTTTTCTGTCACATGGACCCATCTGGTATCCTGAAACCTAGACCGTACTCAAGAGATCATCTGCCCAGGGCCAGAACATACCTGGAGCAGTACCACTTTAATACTGGAGTCTGCCCTGGGGTACATCTCAAGAATGTCAATGCCACTGTCATTCTCCTGTCTCTCTGCTCCTGGTGGCCCAGTCCAGGTGTGGTCATTGAATTAAGATCCTTTTCCTGCTCTGCTGCTATTAGTTCCACCCCCCCAGGTATTTCACAGCAGTCCCACACAGGTACTTCTCAGTGGGTTACTTTGACCCAGAGGCAGTCATTTATTCCTCTTTGAATCTCAACTGCCACCTATATGGCGGCTTCATCTGCATTTCCAGGTCCTTCAATAGACCCTCCATCCTACATTACTGCACTTAACATGTCATCAGAAAAAAGATTACCCTTTTTTCCAATTATGCCTGAAGCCAATGCAATGAAGAGTACAGGATCCAGGATAGACCCTTGCAGTTTTCACTTGTCGAGTCCTTATTCCTGGCATTCTACCTCATCCCTGATATTCAACTCTGTAGTAATGCAGTTCAACAGTCTTGATCTTAGCTTCACACTCTCCAGATTTTCTAGCAGCCACATGTGCAGATTGGACTCAGATCTTGGTGAAGTCCTGGTAGACTGTTAACTACTGATGCTATTGTTTCAACTTCTTTTGTAACCTAGTCATAAAAATGGGCCATGTTTGAACTGCATTTTACTCTGTCCATGAACACATGATGATTATTGTTCTGAAGATTACTACCCTGTAGAAAAATAGCCTTTCCATAAGGATTCTCTTTATAAATTTCACTGCAACTGCTGTTAGGTTTAACAGGCCTTTAGTTCCCTGGATTTTTTGCTACTCCTACCAAGTAACTACCATTAGCATCCTGTCTCTAGTAACTACCATTAGCTTCCTGTCTCTAGTAACTACCTTTAGCTTCCTGTCTCTAGTAGCTACCTTTAGCTTCCTGTCTCTAGTAACTATCTTTAGCTTTCTGTCTCTAGTAACCACCTTTAGCTTCCTGTGTAGCTATACTAGCCTTCACCCTTTTGCATTTTTTGTTCTATTTCTCCCCTGCTGTCTGCTGAACATTAGGATTCCTTCCTGTAGAGCTGTCATACAGGCAGCCACTGGGGCTTTTGTGGTTATGGTTTTAACCCCACCACTTAGTGGCTGACACTAGCAAGCACATCACTGTGTGTGCATTGCATTCATCTACACTGGCTAACATCACTAACTTAGAGCACAAAGTCCACATCCCCCTAGTCCTGTGGCAATTGCTTTTTATTTTAACACCTTTATTGAATTATCATTCATTTATATAAAAGAAAACAAACCATATTAACATGTTCATGGTTAGAAGCCCTGTGGCTATTGTTGTAATGCATACCTTCACTTGGACAGGAGTAGTTTGGGCAAACCAGAACCACTGTTTACTTCACCAAGGATGGGTGTGTTGGCATAAGCTGCTCATGCACATCTCCTATCCTCCACTGCCTGGTTCTTCTGACACTTGACCCTCTAGTAGAACTTGGGTCATAGTCAGGGCTTCACTACATTCCTCTATGGCATGGAGCTGGCTTTTCATTTACCTTATGGCCTGTTCTTCATATGTGTGCTCTTTTTCATGAATCTTGTATCACTGACCACTCCTATAGGGGATGACGGCTTCATTCCTCCATGCTCTGATACTATTTTGTTGACCCTGTCCATCAGTTTATCATAACCATTCCTGTAAAACTCCTTTACCAGTATCTTTGACCTTGTGTTCTAATCTTTCCTCCTACTATAAAGCACACGGTGATTATGAACACTGTGGATAATGGTGACTCCCCCTCAATACCCCTGTCTCATTCACCTTGGCTAAAGCCATAACCATTACCCATTTTCAGTGGAGGCTCAGGGATTTGTACTTGACATTTCTAAGATGTTATATTTAAATATGTGAAGATGATGATTCTGCAATGCATGCTCCAAGGAAAGTGCCAGTAACTCTCAAGATTAGAACTAAACAGGACTTAAAGTGAAGGGGAAAGCATTGGTACCATTAAGCTACACAGCCAAAAGAAGGGGTGAGTAGTATGGTCAGTTTTGTGAATCAGGCCATGATTTCTATATGTATTGTTCTGCAAGATCTGAATAAACTGTTTAATCACAGCATTACCCATTGCTAATTGTTGGTAAAATGGTCTCAAGTATACCAAATACTATGTTTTCTGTATTAGATGCAAGTTAATGATTCTAGCTAGATGAATCTGGTTACATTTAATACACCTTTAGGATGGTAAAGAAAACTTTATGTCTGATATTTCTTCTGCATCAGACAATTAGAAAGAGCTGGTTTATAAGTAACTGAATGTTTAGAAGGTGTTATCAACAGAAATGATCTGTGATTGGACAGTTGTGCACAGAAAGGACATGACAACAGAGTGATACAGGTACTTAACTGACCAAGGTCCCAACAATTTAATTAGATAAGTATGAAGACAGAAGTCTAACATAAATAGGCCATGGTCTAATGTAAGACAGGCCGAAGCTGAACTCTAAGTCAGAGTGAAGCTACTAACAGAAGTAACAATGTTGAAATGGTATGTAAATAAGCTAGCTGTGCTACAAGTAGATGCCAGCTGGAATCACAAGGGAGGTGAGATCTTACTGGAAAAGACCAGTTGCCTATGGATCAAGGGCATTTACAAATGCCCAAATAAGAGATGTGGTCGGATAAAGAAAGAATTGTTCAGTAATAATCTAAGATATTCTGTGAATAAATTTATGCAAAGGCATACAAGTAGAGATATCACAATCCCTTGGAAAACATGTTCCAAAAGTGTTTGTGAAAGACAACATCAAGATTACAAAGGATGTTACTTAATCAGCAGAAATATATACTGAAAGTGAACTACAGACATGCAAGAAAGTACATGTAAGAGATATGTTGCGTAGAGTATATTTACTGAGAGAGAGGAGTGACAGGACTTTGAGTTGGTGTATTAAATGTATTCAGCTTGATAAACAGTTTTGCCAATGGCAGTTGAAACTGACTTGGAAATGCAGTTTCGAAATTAAATGACAATGAGAGGTTGGCCAGAGCAAAATAACTGTTTATATGTAACATTTTTCAATGGCTGGGAAATCAGAAATTCACCCCAGGTCTAGCACCTATGTCTCTAATGGAGAGAAGCAGACTGTAAATCATATCCTGGCTTACATATTCTCCTTAAATAACCCCTAAAGGCTCAAAATATGTATAGGGTACATTTGGGATGCATGGCTAGGCTTATAAAGGTCCCAGTAGTCTTTAGCCTAGTATATACCCATGAATCTTTACTCTGCTGGCATTAGGCCAGTCATTGAGTATAATGTCCCTTTGGGCATGTATCTGTCCAAACATATGCAACAACTGGAACTCCCACAGTGATACCTTACTAAAAGGATATAGGGCCTAAACGGCATGTCCTATATGGACCAACTAAAAATCCTGTCACTATATTTGGCATCCTGTGTCTGGCATTTAAGGCATCTGCCCAGTACTGATGGATTTACTACACATCAACAAGTCAAATGGCATAAGACATACTAGTGATTTAAACCGCTTCTGCAACATCAACAGAACAGTTTGTATGGACAAGTATACATCAAAGAGGATACTGCTTCTGTAAAACAGACTTCCCATCCACATAAAACAAAGTTCATCCCTCTCCATGTTTAAGTCCAACTTAGCTCTATGGATTGGAAACAGCAAATTTACCCCAGCACTGTCCCCTGTATTACTAATGGACAGAGGCAGCTTCTAAATGCATTATCCCATGTATGGGTCCCCTCAGATTACCTATGGTATGATTCCACTTATTCTCATTGGAGGTAACATATAATTGCTGACCATTGAATAGGTAAGGCCAATCTGTAACCAAATGGAGTAGGTTATTTCGAGCACAAAAAGGGAAACTGGCTAGGCTTAAAATGGCCTATAAGGGCATCTAGCCTAGTACTTACCTATGAACTAATATTTTGGGAGATGCTGTGGTTGACTATTGTGCAGAACAGTACTGTCATCATAGGCACATTGATTTTACGATACTGTATTCCCTTTCAGGCCTCACATTTGTCACAATGGTAACAAATGCCAGGCTTGACAGGGAATATAGTATGGTACAATCATACCCTTGTCCCAGTGGTGACTCATATCTTACCATAGTACTGTGTACCACCTCTGGGCTCTGTCCTTTGTTATTGCTAATTCTGTACTCCCAGATAATATTTGAAGGCACATGGTTGACTCCACCCTCCAATGCATTTGTATGAATACAGTAGTATAGTACTAATTTTTGTACGAGTTGTGTGGCATGGATTGTTTGCTTGTTGCGATTGTTAAACTAGGCATGTTCTGTGGACTGTTTATAATTGTGGTAAATTATCATTTCTGCAGCATTTAATTGTTTGTTTCTATTGTGGTGCTGTCAGTTTTAGCAAAGTCCATCAACTGACATGAATCCTTAAAAAATGAAATAAAAAGCCATAATAAAACATGCATAAATGATACAGTGCAGCAAATTCCCAATCATCCCATCACCTAGACATGTGCACCAATACTATTGTTGAAAATAGCACCAAAATGCATTATTAGTCGAATTTGTCTGAAAATTAAAAAAAATTACATTAAAGCTTTAGAATAATTTATTCATTAACTTATCCTCTAGTTAGATTAATCCAGTTAGTGGTCTCTGGGGAGCCAGAGGCTATCCCAGCACTTAATGGGCACAAGGCAGAACATCCAGTGCTGAGAATTACCAGTTCAGCTTTGGGATGGGGGAGGTCAATGAAAAATCTGGCAAAAATGCATGCCAACACAGGAAGGATATGCAGGGTCTAGACTAAAGGCACCCCACTCGAGGACTGAACCGAGGGCCCCAACTTTGTGAGGCAGCCATTGGTGAATGATGTCCCACACAGTCCTCAGGAAACCTCCATCCTATTGATTCAAATCATTTGCTAATCCAACCAGCAACAGCAACCTAGTCAGGAAAGAAGCATGTATCTAGGGACCTTGTCACCGCAGAAATCAGCCAGAAGACCCAGAGTGTAAAGACTCTGGTCGAAGCAGTAAAGAAGAAGGCATGCCTCCCAGCCAGAAAATGAGAACAAGGGAGCTGATCTACGACAGGAGGGCAAATGTCCTGTTAATGGGAGATCCTAGTCTTCCTGGAGCAGACTGGAATATTCCTGCATCCATAACAACTAAGGAAAATGCACTTGGTTTAATCACTGGACCAGAATGACTTTAGCCACCTGGTATCAAGAAGGAACCAGGAAAATATAAACCTGTGGAAATCCTTTCTTTGGTCAAGTGTTTGGAATATCAAACATTTGTAATGCTGGCACAAGTGGTTGTGTAGTCATTCGAGTTTAGAATGCTGGCATTACTTAGTGGGAGGTCACAGTAGCATGGGGATTGGGAATTTGCCTTTTCCTACCATTGTACGGTCTTGGAGTTGGTATTTATAAGTAGCAAGAGGTGTAGGGGATGCAGAGGGGCTTGCCCCTGCAAAACATTTTTTTTTCAATATTTTGACTTTCAATCCTTTTAGCTCAATCAATTTTGACTAGATTTTGTTAGTTTTTAATTATAGGTAGTGCATTCAGAATTGCAGTAGGTGAATTAAATATGCTTCTGGAGGAAATGGTGATTTGTAAAGCCACTGAAAGAATGAGGAATGCATGCGGCAGATGTGGTAAAGACAATTGGCTCAATAACACCGTGTCAACAACATCAAATCACGGAGTAGAGTACAAATATGAACTTTTATGCCATCATACTAATGTAAAGTAATGTAGCCCTCCAGTCAGTAATTTCAATAACACATACCCTTGTATAACTGAAGGAAAAAATACAACAAAAATGACAAAAACAGTAACACAACTCTAACCAATAAAAAGCCAGTAATTGAAAAAGTAACCAAAAGCCAAACATTCCCTTTAAATAATCATATATTCTTACATAATGAGATTAGTAAATGTGATGGGTTGTAATGAACGTCTGCACTGTCCAAAACAGTTTTGTGTAGAAAGATAGAAGAGAAAAGCAACATTAAGGCAGGGGAAATGGAAGAGAAGAGATAAATATATATAATTCCTGTAATGTAAAGGAATGTGTTGGGTATTGAGACATGAAGCCACTTGCATATTAGACTTTAATTGGGTAAACACTGGACCTCGCCGGAGTTTTTACTTGGTTTCTAGAAAGTTATGATGGCCGTACACTTTGATAGATACCACTGCAATGTTCTGACTTTTACTATTTTACTCTGCCTATCAAGTACAGTGATTTCCAGTAATACCAGCAGGCGAAAATTTTCAGAGTAATTTTATGTTCTTTATAGGGAGAGAAGCACAATGCTTTTGTTAAGAATTGCCTTCAGTGATGGTTTTTAGCTGGAACTTTTTTTCCATGTCCTTTTTTACATTGTTAATTAGATTCTGTTGACACTGCTTGTAAGTGCTGGAATGTCTAATACCAACTATGTACTCCAGTGACTAAAACAACCCTACAAAGATGTTTGTGCTAGTCAGATTTCCCTCTATAACCACTGCAAATATTCCTGTAGTCGAACAGTATACGTCACAGAAAGATGGGGAGCAGGTCTTGGTCACCCCTTAACTTGCTTTGATTATGCATACCAAAAGTAAAACCCTATAATTTTCTCATCTCTGTGGCATTCTGTGCTCAATGACAATGAAGGGAAAAGCAACATCAGTACTATTTCTATGCAGAGGGTAATGGGGAGTGAAGTGGAGTCAGAACTGGGAGGTGGGGTTCTCCAACAGCTCACTGCTTACATCTGCAATAATTTAATAGCACTGTTTACAGAATGGTTGAATATAGTCTTTAGCTCCTTTAAAAAGGATCAAACAAATCACAACTGGGCGAATATATGCTTAGTGGATGTTAGTGCTACACAGTCTGTACCTTCATTTCTTCTGGTTGTTTCCAGATTTCTGAACACTTGTGCCGTCAAATGAAACATCTTGGCAAATAAACGAGATGGGTATTTTGTGTGGTGTAGCTTTGATAGGCATGGCCTCTTCTACTTTCCATGGGAACTGATATGTACAGACAGTAGGGCACTGTTTTAACATTTTTTCCTGTATATTTTTTTAATGGTCTGGCTGGGCGGTTTAGTTAGTTTTCTGTAAGCAAGGCTCATGCTGATCTAGGTTTGACTACTTTCATTAGTGTGACTTTTCGTACTATGTGTGTTACTTGGGGTTAGTTATTCATATATTGAGGTACTTGGAAACTACAGCAAACAAGTTTTTATGTTTAGTGTGCCTTTCCTTATTATCAAAGAGAAAACAGCCATACAACTTTAATGCATACGCAGCTTCTATGGTTGTTTTAGTTTTGCAGAAATTTGGTATTGCCTTTGGCAGCAGTAATGGAAAATGTTAAACCTTGTGTAACCACACCACTTGCCACTCATTAAATCTTGTGTTATCACATTATTCACCACTCGTTAAATCTTGTGTAACCAAATCACTCGCCACACTTGATCCACATTTATGCAAAGTCCAGTATCTACATTATCACCCTTTGTTGTTTAAAGATGTTTTATTCCTGACTCTGACACAGATAACAGCTCCCTTTAAAAGTTGATAATTTTAAATCTGGATTTTTTTTGTATATAATGCAATTGGCAGCATGTTTGTTTCCTTCTTGTACCCATGGAAGTCATTATTACAGCAGAAGAATTAAATATTTAAATTCTGCTTTATTTAATTGTGACTTATTTTGGAACTCTACAATTTCAAAGACCATTACACCTGATGCTAAGGAACATAGCTCTTTTGATTATGTATACCTTTATAACTGAATTGTCTCCCCTACCTGTGTGTGTTTTAGCAAATGCTTTTTTGAAGAAGTGATGATACAGTTTGAACTATACACCAAATGGTAAATTTCTTCACACTAACTGTTGAGCACTTTCTATACTTGCAAGTAAGTTATGCTCTTGTATTAAGACCTTATAAAACCACAGTTAGTGAAATATTTATATTTTCAGATTACTACTGACTTCATATCCCCAGATTTCTTTTATGGCCTCCTCCTTCCTGTGGCCACTGCACAGAGGGGCACCCTACTGTATCCCTTCACCTTATGCTGTTTGCCCCCCCAAATGAAAAGCCCTGTATGGCCATTTGGACTATGATTACCTCTACAACTGGACAGAGGACCAGAGAAGCTGGATCCATAACCTTGTAGCCAAACTGGGAATTTTGTTTAACCCCTACCATCTACTGATGTGCAAGGCTGATGACACCCAGGTGAGTGTTCAGTAGCACAGTGAGGAAAATGCCCCCCACTTATGTGGTGGCATATCCCCCCACAGCCATAGTTCCTCCTTCATGGTCCAGATATTAGCACCAGGGCTTGTATTACAAAAGCACCTGTTTATATGCCCATCTGTCTCAGAAAAGGCAAACAGGAAATCCTGTTCATTCATCTTCCTTCTTGCCAGATCCAGCAGGGACTAAAGTCATTAACTGAATTCCAGTAAAATGGGCTGTACTTAGGGCTTTATCCCTCTATGCCAACAGAGCTGATTAGTGAAATATTCTTTATGCATTTATATAAATATTATGATCATCTTCCCACATATATCTTGTATAAACTGTATCATATCCCTTGTTACTTATTCTTTCTATTTCTATTTTAATATTTCTTGATTTTTTTTTGCCTCAGGTCTCACCTTTAAGGGGATCTTGCCCAACTGAACTAATCTGATTAACAAAGTAAAATAAGTACAAATAAAAGGCATTTAATGATGCTGCCTACAACAATGAGGCAGAACCATTCATTTAATAGTTATCTTAACATGGGCAATGAACTTCATGAATATATAGCTGTTATTGTGGCGGCTGGAGAGAACAAAACTTTTATTTGCACCAGGGAACTGCACTGACATGGTATTTGTTATTGTCACTAGTGCTAAATAAAATTCAGTGTCAGTTTAATCACGACAAAACAAAACAAACAAAAAGAATTAAAGTATCCCATGAGGTTAAAGTTGTATGGTATAATTCTAAAGGAGGAAGTACTTTTTCTTTTTGTTTTGTGGTTGTAGTGCAGAAAAGAAATATGGTAACCATGCTGTACCCCAACTTCAGATTGATGTATGTTAGGACTGCAATGGATTTGCAGAGGCCTTTTTGTTATTGCCTTGCAACTTAAACTGCAGCACACGGTAATATTATGTCTAATGAACCTGTCATAGCAATGAATATTCATTTCTGACTACTTCTACCAAAGTCACATGATACTTGAAAATAAGCAGAGTACATAACTGGGCTTCCTAAAGTCTTGTGCCTGGATGGAAGGAGCCAGTTTGATGCTGTGAAATTATAGTGCACTGTATACAGAAGAGCAGTGTTATCTACTTTTTCATGCTGTTCTAATCAGAAATTAATTAAAACTAACATTATGCTGCAACTCTGGAGCTCAAGTGGCAATGTGGAGTAAATAAAGATAGTAGGGTTGGGTTTATTACTCTCTTATTGCTTGATGCCTTTAAATGGATATTAGTGTATACATATATCACTTAATCTAACAAAACTCATGTCACATCATGCATTTACAACATCCTTTCCAAAAGAACCATTGTAAATAAACCAAAGTACTCTAGGAATTAATAAAGATGTGTTTTTGCGTATGTGTAGTATGCCTGCACATCTGAGTAAGCACATAGCTATGTACATGCACAGACGCACACCCACACACACACATTTATGCACACTCATACGTCTTTATTAGAGATTCCATACACTTACTATTTATTGATTTAGTAAAGTCCTTTACTGTAATAAATTATACCACTTAATTCCATACAGTCAATCCCATCCAATTAGTCAGTCAATTGGTAGCCGTAATTCTGATAACCCTCTGCAAATTGCACATGTACAGCATTAATTTGTAGACCAATGGAATTCTCAAAAAGGTTTTTGAATTTCTTAGTGTGGCCTCATTAAAATGACTGCCCTCAGCCAGTTTTCCTGACATCTTTATTTAACACTGCATCTTATTAAAATTTATCCATAAGGCTTAAAGGTACAGCTTACATCTGAAAACAAAAATATGCCATGCATTTGTTTGTTTTGGTTTCTCTTATCTGCAAATGTTACATGTCCATAATCCCTAATTATTTCATGCTGTTCTGACCATAAGTTAACTAAAACTGATTTTATTCTGTAACTCAAGCTGAAATGGCAGTGTGGGGTAAATAAAGATGATAGGGTTGTTCCCGCTCTACATGGGGTATACATACGTAGTAGCAAAACATTCTGGGTGAAAACATAAACAAGTAAATTCTTCAGAACTATGAGCACACATTTGGTGTTTCTGATGCTTCATCGTCTCGATTTTGCAGATTCTAAAATAAGGCAGCATGCCAGCAGTATGTAGCTGACAGTATATCTTTACAGGTAGCACAGAGGTCACCTGTGGTTGTGGTTAACAAAGAGGATTGCAATCAGGTTTCTGATTATCACCAGCTTATGTGTTCCCGACATGGATGCCAAGAAATTCACCTTGGTCATGAAGCATGAGAGGTGAATCTTGACATCCGTGTTAAGAACAGATCAGAGCGACCAAATCATATTTCTTAGTTGTACATGGAGCTTAACCTGCTCCCATGTACTACAAAATTTAGAAGAAAAATGTAGGCGCTCTAAGTGGTTTACATCTTTGAAAGCTGTAACTGACTCACTGCAGTCCCATATTGAACAGTCAAAGCAGAAGAGAGTCAGGATGCACAAATTGCTTTAAAACATTTTTAAATTCTTCATTCACTGGCCAAATGAATTATGCAAATGTGTTTTAAATCCATTTATGGTTCCTGACACCATTCTGTGGAGGCTATTAACCATTGTTAATGTTGTAGTAGCAGACTAGAGCTTAAGAAATGCTTGCTATGTACCTTTCTGACATCAGAAAGGTGCTTAACAAGCCTGTATTTTCCCCAGTTTTGGAGCATAATCGTATTTACTACAAAGAAATATAGCAGCCTGAATGTTTTGATAGTGAGGTTTCTGCGTAAAGAAGGTATGTGTTCTTTTCATATATGGGTGTTACCATTTACAATATCATGATTAGGGAGATTGTGTTTTTGAAAAATGTCCTTAACAACATAAAAAATATCTGCTTTCGGCAGTAGAAAGAGTATAGCATGGCGATTTGTAAAGTAAAGGGTAGTTTTGAACTCATAGGGCTTCTTTCCTCAGTCTGGTGCACAAAGTTATCTGAATGACTATTCTGAATGAAATTGAATACAACAATACAGTTAGGTTGAAGCAGTTACTTCCAGTGAAGTCCTTCCTTTCATCAGGTGGAGTGATGTGAGATCTGATTGTATTAATAAAATGGTGCAAGAAGAGAAACATCCTCTGTACGGGTGAGTAGAGAAGTCTTTGCCTTCTAGAAAGACAGTTTTCAAGTTTCTGTAAACCCTTTTGCATGTGCTTGCTTGCCAAATATAAAAAAAATGTAATTTTTTTATTATAACTGGGAGACTTAAATATCACTTAAATCAGACTGAAAACAGAGATGTCATTTCCTAGGAGTGCATCTTTTGCAAGGCTTGGAAGTCAAAATATGCATTTGGGGTTAACTTTCTGTTTTAGTAGTCGACATTTGGTTAATCAGCCATTCTTCTTGCATCTACATTTTTGCAGCCTTCTTTCCCCAGTGGGACAGTTCTCTTTACCCATACTTTTCACATTTACCAGCACTTGTTCATACATGGAGGCTTATGCACAATAGCTGTATGTCATAACTACTACACATAATAGAATTTGCCAGTAGTTACTTGATGACCATTGGATAAAACAGTAAGTACTGAAAATTAGGTTATAAGTGAACTGCAGACAGCAAACAGCTACCCAACCAGTAATCCATATGTATTTAGTTACAGCATGTAACCAACTAGTCAAACCTTTTGGTTTCTCTAATAGAATTTCTGTAAGCATCTATGAACACTATTTGGTAGCAGTAGTTGTACTAATTAAGGAATGCCAGACTATCTTAGGACCTTCCATATAATTTCAAGCTGACCAAATGAAGTGCCTTATCAAAGTTAAAAAAAAGACATGTTAAGTATTGTAATACATAGTGGAGGTGCTGGTACAGGAATAAATCTGTCATTTGTTCAGTCCCTGAGTGGAGATGAATTCAATTTTTTGTGTAGTCTGAATCATGCCTGTGTTATATATTACCCTGCCAAGCTGATATACTTTGTAGAAGTTTCCTACAAGAATATAAGAGAAATGTCCATGATGCCATATCTGATGTTTGAGCTGTTGCCTGTGCCAAAGAGTACAGAAGTACCCTTTTTCAATATGTGCTGTGATTACAGTATCACAGCCATTGGTTAGAGCAGTCTAATAAGTTTTCATATTTTACTCTGCCAATGATAATTACATTACAATAAGTAACATATTAATGAATAACAGTTTGGATGCCATCCTCAGTGACTCAGACATCAATAAACAACCAATTTCTTTGAGGTTCACCGTTCTTTATTAATTTTTTATATGAATCTGCTATAACCACCAGTGTCTCTCAAACTGTTTGGTATTTTGTTGGAAGATTGGAAGCTTTGATCCAGAAGTTTGGGTTGCATGTCAGAGTGGGTGAACTTGTTGGGAAACCAGAAACATTTTGTTATGCTATGTTCCTACATAGAAGAGGACACCTTCGAAGTATTTAATGTATATAAACTCAAAGAAGAGAAGAATCAGAATTTAGCATTCGTGACAGCAGAATGTAAAGCAAGCTGTAAGCCAAAGAAAAAAGTCCATTTGATATTTTCTTTTTTTTTTACAGGGAAATGGAGTGCTAAAAATACTATAGAAGTTTACATGACAAAGTTAATAAACAGAAAAAATTCTGCAAATTTAGTGAATTCCTTGAGGCAGACTGCTAACAGCATCAGGCTGACTTTAAGCAAAATGCTTAAATAGAACACTCGGTAGTTGCTGAGTGAGTAAAATTATAAGTATGCAGTTAAAAGAGCTTGCAAATAAAGTGACTATCAATAAGATGAAAGCAGTGACTGAAGATGTAATAATGTGGCACAAAAGTAAAATGCATGTGCTTGTAACAGAAGCAATGAGACAGACAGCCATCATGCATCCAAGATGGTGCCTGGGAGGAACTATGTTAAAAATTAAAGCCTTATGTTCAAGGTGTGGTTACAGACATGAGAAAATGCATATTGTTCAATTAGGCTATGTGGAGGCAAGAAATAATTTGTGAAAGTATATAACTTTGTCCATTGTACAGAATTTACATATTATTGGAACTAGGAAATGGGGTAAAAGAATATGTTCTGGAAGCCTGGAAATGAGGGGAGTGATGGAAATAGAGGCAAACTTCAGTACATTGCACACATGGTATTGAGCATAGTTTCTGGTAGATACACCTATTAATGTTAATGCTTTGTACTAGAACAGACTGCAGTATTTTAAAATGAATGCATGTGTTACTGACATTTTCTTATATTCAGGACATAAAGTAAATCCTGTGAGTCAGACGCTGGTGTAAAATATAATTTTAAGTTACATCTTCAGATAATTCACTGAAGTAACCGAATACATTGGTTTATGTGGCAAGTGGTTAAATGTATTCATGGTGTACAAATACACAAACAGTCTCACGATTGTGGTAGCACAAGCACAAATGTTCCTATAAACAGCATCAGTATAAATGCTTCCAGGAGTGTTACTTTTAGTAAGTTCCTTTAGCACTAAGATCAGCTTTCTGGAAGTGTTGTTTCAGCTTCATTAAGAGTCCACCGTGTACACATTAAATAGTAACTAGAACTACATAATCAAATGCAAGTGATACTATTTTGTAAAATTATGCAGCTATATTTACTTGGAAAATGTGTTTGCCTGTCAATATCTTGTCAAAATATCCCCTCATCTAGTATCAATAGTCCATGTATTTAGCAGAGTACCTGCAGCATTAAGGAAGAAAACTGTGCACGAGCTTACGAGAATGGAGAATTTTGGTGTTACTGTTAAACAGAGTCTTTTATGTTAATACAGTGATTACATTTCTGTAGCAAGATAAGCTTAGAATCTAAATAGACCACAGATCTGATAACATTTATTGAGTAAAAAAAGAGTACTAGTCATTGCTGAGCACAGAAGAGATTGTGTTTACAGTGCCCAAAGCAAACACTTCTGTATTAAAATGCTAAATTTCTGGCAAATTAATTAGTCTGAAGAAATTTCAAAGTTCTACCATTTACAACATTTTTTTTCTGACTGCCCTTTTCTATTTAGTCTGCATCAGAGATGTTGTGTTGTAGCAAGGGTTGTGGAAGATCTCAGTTATGTAGTTAATGTAACTTTTGATCTGCTGATATGGAATGAGATTAAATAGGAGCATGACCTGAAGCTGGTTAAATTGTTGACTACAATATGAAACTAAAAAGGAATAAATATTATAACTGTACTGTTTATTTGAAATATATGGTTTATATTCTTGTATCAAATGGTCTGTAAAAAAGATGCTGAGAAAATAAGTCCTTATGGAAAAGCTTTGAGATTTTAACGAATGGTCTGTTCAGGTTCACACTGAATATATCAGTAATTGTTGTGCATTATAGAATCTTCTACAGCATGATGTAACATGGGGACTAGTTACTGGAATAAGAAAAAAGAGCTATGAGCTACTGAAGTATCTTTTGACTAATTTACCACCTCTGAAATATCATGACATGCTGAACATAGTTGTATTGCAAGAAGATTTGAGGCAATATGGGGGCTGGAGCTGTACTGTTGCAGAAACACAGATCAGTTCTATATGGTTTAAAGCACTCATAGATGTGCAAAATAGACTGTGAAAAAGATGCTAGCCATCATACAAAGATATACAAAATTCTGAATTTTTTTATGTTAAACCAGCATTGGTTGAGATAGATGACAAACCTCTGCATAACATATTTAGGAATTCATGGCACAAAACACCAGATAAATCACAAATGATGATGGAAAATCGGAAAAAGTTTTATGCAGTCTAATACTGGCCTGGCAAGCAAATGCAGATTGATGATCTGTTGAATAGAGCCTTTCAAAAAGCACAAAAGGAAGAACCTTTGAAGGAATATTTAGAAGTCTTATGAATAGTTTTCAACTAGCAATATCACAGGAGTATCTTTTAATCTGAAAAGGTAAACTCAGAAAGGTAAGGAGACTCAAAAGAGGTTATGATGAAAGTTTGGCCAGATAGTTATCAGCAGTGCACCCAGATATGAGGGCATTACTCATACAACAATTTAATTTTTGAAGATTATACCTAACTAGATAAGAGAAGCCATGAGGGAGTAATATCACGAATCACACACTTGGTCATTGTGAATTTTGAAATGTAGAGAGAGCTTAGATGTTCTCTGTTGATAGTAAATGTAAGAGGAGCTATAACTGAGCAAAAGTTTCAAATCTGTGACAAGTTCCATAATCAAAATCTCAAGAAAGAGTTGCTGTTACATGATGTATTCGAGTTGTCATAGAACAAAGTTGGGACAGATCTGTTCAATTTCAGTGATGTCCGATATATGATTTGCACCAGTGACTGGTGTTTCTCAAAGCAGCTGAACTGAGTAACACTACTGGAGTGCTGGAAAGTATTTTTGCTTGTTATGGAATTTCTGAAACTGTCCTTTCAGATAGTGTTTTGGAAATGAGTAGCCAAGAGTTCAGCCATTTTACATATGACTGGGAATTCAAGCACATTACGGGTAGTCTGAGAGGTCCTCAGAGCAATGATAAAAATACAGAGTTTGATACAAACAGCTAAGAATCATATGGAGTGTAGTAGTAGTGTTGATAAATCTAATTGCTATTAGTTTATGCTGGAATATACAGAAACAGTCCGTTACAAGGAGGAGGAGGACTTTAGCTGGGAGAAATACCCAGAAGTAGGAGAGTTAGAAGCAAGATAATTACTGTCACTACTTACTGTAGGAACATAAAAGTAATGTTGATCAATTGTTTAAAAATAGACAATGACAGAAACACTAGTATGATAGAACTGCTAAAGTGCCTTCTAATTTGTAGAAATAGGATAAGACTAGAAGTTACACTCCAAAGATATACATAGTGGGTCAGTCATAAGGACCTCTTACTCTTCATACATCCCCCACCTCAAAATAAGGTGTAGAGATAAATTGAGTGCGAGTTACAAACTAAATCTCAGCATGAAGGTCTAATTCTGAAACTTCTTGGTCATAGTCTCCAGTCAGATGGCTTTCAAGTTATGGCTCAGAAGTCTGAATGGAGGTCTGATGTACACATGCTAGTGCATGCGTGTGTGTGTGTGTGTGTGTGTGTATATATATATATATATATATATATATATATATATATATATATATATATGTGTGTGTGTATAAATAAAACAGATTATAAAAATATATATTTATACATATATGGGTCTCTTTTGCTTGATCAAAACCCCATATATTCAAACGTCATTTTTGTGAGATAAAAATAACAAAAACTGAAATCCCAAACTGTGCAGATTTTCCCAGGACAAGTAAATACTTGCCCAATGTGGGGAGATATGCCTTTTCCCCACTGTAGTGTTATCCTGGAGTTGGTATATATAGTTGAGGGCTCTGGGGGCATAACCCTCTACCTAGGTAGGTATCGGATACTACAATATATTTTTGCGACGTTTACTTGCCCTGTGAAAAATGTACAGTTCATGATTTTAGTTTTCATGATTTTTATCTTGTGAAAATAATGTTCGAGTATTTGGGCTTTTGAGCGTGCAAAGGAGATCCATATATATATGTGTGTTTGTATGTATGTATGTATGCATATATATATATATATATATATCTATGTATATATATATATATACATGTACACACACACAAACACACACACACACACATATATATATATATATATATATATATATATATATATATATATATACATATATGTATACACACACACACACATATATATATATATACACACACACACACACACACACACAAATATATATATATATATATATATATGTGTGTGTGTGTGTGTGTGTGTGTGTGTATATTGCTTGAAGAGGGTGAGACTGAGTAATACACATAAAAGTTGAATTTCTTAGTGCATTTATGTTATTTGAATAGCCATAACATTCTAGCATATCATTAAAAAGTAGAATTCTGGAAAACTTGTACAATAATGTTGCTGCCTCACTAATTATACAACATGTTCTAGTTTATAAAAGAGAGAGCTGAATTAGTATTTAAGAAGTGGAGTTACCAGGAATGGGAAGTATTGTGAAAGTGACTGAGGGCTGCTTATCTAAACACAACTACAGTGAACCTCTCGAAAGTTATGCTGAAAATAAGGAAAAAGTTAGTAGGACTGAAGATTCTCAGACAGTATTAGACTGGAAACCTTGTTGAGCAGACTGAGTAAGTAGTTAATATGTTCAGCAATCCTTGGGAGAGTCATTCTAACCCAGTGGTGGCCAACCTACCACCTACAGGCTGCATTTAGTATCCCAGCTTCCTTGGTGCAGCCTTTTAAAATTCTGGATTCCCAAATCACATGCACAAATTATTTTTGCTTAATTGCTCTTGGAAGTTAAGATTCAAGACTGCAAACAGTAGCCAGCTCTGTGTCACACTGCAAGTGGTGACTTACTAGGAAATGAAAAGGAAAGGTTACCCCCCCCCCCCGAGCAGCGGGAGGATGTTGAGCTGCAAAGATGGGATGTGGGCAGTAAAAGAATGCAGTTTGAAAGTCACAGCAGTAGCATGTAAGATTGATCTTGTCTGAACCAGGGTGTTCTTCATTCATTTCATAGCCCTCACTTTTTTGGCTCACCTCCATTGAGTCAGTCAAGTAAAAACAGTTTTCTTCTATGGTTCTAAGGCTACCTCTTGTGGTGGTGGTGAAGCTGGTTATAGTGGTGGTGGTCCTCAGAGGCAGTCACTAAGGAAAGAACAGTGGCAAAATCCTCTGTGTGTCTTTTAGTAAGAAATTACCTGTTAGGTTATGTTGCCATACAGGATGACCTGGAGAATGCAGAACTACTACACTAATAGTTCTCAACTTATTTTCATTTATTTTATTTATTTAACATTTGTTTACTGGGAATGTCCAACTGGGCTACAAAGTGCCCATCTTCAGAGGAGGCCCAAGGAGAAAAGCTCCGCAATCATAATATTTCAAAAATCAGGCACAGATGTTTTAGATCACAAATTATACAATGACCCCCCCCCCATTAATATTTCAAAACGTGCATACTGATTGGTCAGTGTGCCCGTTGTAAATCCGACTTATACTAATGGAAAAAGGTCCGGTCGCCCAGACTTTTTCCATTAGTATAAGTCTTTACTTTTCTTTTGTGTTAGGCAGCAACAGAGAATGGAAGAGCTCCGTTGCTGTAATCTCACTATGTTAAACAAGTTTAACATAGCGAGATATCTTAAAAAAAGCAACAGAGATCTTCCTTTCTCCATTCCTTTTTTAAAACTGTCTCGCTATGTTAAACGAGTTTAACGAGTTTAACATAGTGAGACACCTTTAAAAAAGGAAACGGAGATCTTCCTTTCTCCTTTGCTTTTTGTAAAGATATCTCGCTATGTTAAACTTGTTTAACATAGCAAGACAACTTTTAAAAAGCAACGGAGATCTTCCTTTCTCCATTGCTTCCTTGACACACAGCTCTGATGTACTGCGTAAGCATATGCATGCGCAGTACATCAGAACTGCTCCAGGATACCGGACAGCTGTGGAAGGGCAGCACGGAGGCATTATACAATGCCATTATTTAAGAAAAGTAAGTTTTTTTTTTCTTAAATAATGTCATTGTATAATGGCAATAACCCACTTCTGGGTGTGTGTAATGTTGGATTTACCCATGGTTTTCTTTGTTTGGCCACTCGGGCTTCGCCCTCGTGAGCAAACCACACCATCCGTGGGTAAATCCAGCATTACCCACACCCAGGCGTGAGTTATTGCTTAAGTATCATGTTACATTGCAAAACATCAAGTACAAATATTTTAAACTACAAAATATCATGTTACACTACAAAAGATAAAAGTGAAAAAAATGCTGTAATGAGAAAAACATAAAACAGGTTTCATAGTAGAGTGCAATGAAAAACAATAACATGAGATGGAGAAATAGGTGAGGAAAAACTCAACAGTCATATTATTTGTTACATAGATTAGTATGTGATAAATGAGACCTGAGACAATTCTAATAAGATATTTAAAGAGATATCAGAGATTATATGATTAAAGACAGTGAGGTGGAACTGAGTGATGTCTTAGTATGAGAGAGGTGTTCATATTATTGTTATAGAAGGAAGAAGGATGGAGAGAAGAAGATTATAATTCTCAAGAATTTGAGACAAAGTTGAACACAGTGAGAGCTAAAGACCCTAAATTAGGGACAATTTTTTAAAAAATATTTTCTAATTCACTTAGTACGTTAATAGAACAACAGATTTTACACTTATATTTCTATAGAAAAATGCATGTAAGTACAAAACTCTGGCTCTGATCCACAATGTCTTATCAGAAAATCATTAACTTTTAAGAGGTACAGAGCAGAACTGCAAGGGAAAGTTGAAAGCTATTCAGTTTATGTAAACTAATATGGCAGTAACAGCCTTGGGATATAACTGAACCATGAGCTAGTCAGTAAAGAGTCATCTAGTGGTAGGACTTAGTTTTATTTATAGAGTATGTTATATTTTTATATATGTTTATACAGCTATTTTATCTTTCTTACTTGAGTATTATTTGTTTGCAAGTTTTGTTCAGATTATGAGTGCTTTATTTGGTTTATGTCCAAAAAATCAGCAAGTTGGTTGTTAACCAGCCCTTAATAAGTAACAAACAAGGTCCAAGAAAAAATGGGGCTAGATGTATGCTTACATATAACAGGGACACTCAAGCAGTTAAAAGCATAATTAAAAAGCATTGGGCAATCTTGCAAGATGTCCAAGGGTTACAAAAACTAGTTACTAATTCTCCTTTATTTGGTTATAAATGTATTATGTTATAAAGAACAACCAATACGTTTTTTACAGGTATAGGACATAAACACGGCACATTTAGATGCACTAGTTGTGTCGACTGTAAACATTTATATATAGGTAAATCAATAAGACACCCAGTAACAGGAATTATTTTGTTCTCCATGCATATGGCAATTGCAATACAAGTAATTTAGTCTATTTAGCTAAGTGTGAGTCATGTGATAGTTATTATATAGGTATGACTAACAGAAAATATAAAGAATGTATTGTCATCTTAGTGAAATTAAATGTAAATTGACCACTAATGCACTCAGTAAGCATATTTTAGAAAGGGGTGAACAGCATAGTTTTAAGTTCATGATTTTAAAAGTAATTTACAAACCTTTAAGGTTAGCTGACGTGAAGTTATTAACAGAAAATGAGGAGATGAAATGGGTATTGTGTATGAGATCTCACATACCACCTGGTTTGAATGACTGTTTTACTTTAAAACCTTATTTGAAAGTGTTACACCAGAAGGTTTGAAAACATGTCATATGACTATAATTAATTAATTACTTAAGCAGTGAATGTAGTTTTTTGAATCATGTTCGCCTAATGAAGCCTTGATGGTGAAAGTTTTGACTTTTGTTAGAAGTTTTAACTTGCGAGTTTTAAATAAAAGTTTTTGAGTATTCCAGCACTTTCTTTTGGATTTGGTTTATCATAGGTTCATATGTATATACTAGGCTAATGACCATGAGGGCCTTTATAAACCTAGCTGTGCAACCCAACCCACTTGGGTCCCTATGTATCATGGGCATTTATTAGGAGAGGGTATGTTAGGAAGTTTCTAGAGGTTATGTGTGGGGTATGCTAGTTTTGGCATTATTGTCTGCAACTGCCTCTGTCTATCAGAGCCTTGGGGGCCAGACATGAGATGAACTTCTGATTTCCCATCCATTGGTCAAGGTTACACTTAAATAGGGGTAGGGATGGACTCTACTTCCCACGGATGGGGAGCCTATTACAGAGTATGGAAATCCTTTGAGACACATATCTATCATGCCAACATGTCTTATTTATGTCACAAGTCAAATTTAATTCTTTGGATCTTGTGGCTCTAATGTTGTTCATTTTGGTTATGTGCAAAAGGTTTGTCAGACATAAATTGCCTCTCAATAACCTGTAGGAAACAGAGCATAGAGAGATAGTACTTTAAGGTGATATGTGTAGCATGATGTGTTTACACCATGAATTCTCCTGGTAAGGAAGCCTTTGTGGGTGTTCCAACTGTTGCATATGTCTGGTCAGGTACATGTGGAAGGGGGCATTACACTCAATGATGGGTCTGATAAGGGCAAAATAGAGTGGTACTATGACTTTCTTGGACCTGGATGCCATGCTTTTACTTATAAGTTGGGCAACATAGAATGATTTTTTTACTACGTTCACCACATGTTGGTCTAAGGCCAGATAACTGTCTACACATATTCTCAGATCCTTGACAACTAAGTCATAGATTCACAGCTTCATAGCTAAGTACTAGGCTGCCATTGCAGGCCATTTTAAATCTAGCCAATTTCCCTTTTGGTATTTGAATTAACCTATTCCATTTGGAGTTAGACTGTCCTTTCCCATCCTGTGATAGATAGTTATATATTATCCCTAGTAAGAATAACTGGGATCATACCACAGATAATTTATGGGGGCCTGTTTGACTGATAAAGCATTTAGGAAATGCCTCTATCCCTTAGTAATACAGAGGGCAGTTCTAGGGTAATTTTTTTTACTCATGCATAGATCCAAGTTATGCTTGAATATGGACAGGGTTGAGCTTTGTTTAACAAGGATGGGGAGCCTGTTATAGAGCTCTGCAAGATATATCTGTTACCGCCAAACCATTCTGTTGATGTTATGGTAGAGGTTTAGATCCCTGGAATGAGAATTTCTGATGCCTATGTGACTTGCTGATGTGCAGTAGGAAAATTAGTACTGGGTCAGAGAATGGCTTGTATGCCACACACAGGTCACCTCTTAGCAGTCTGTAGCATTCTGAGTATAGTGACAGAGCTTTTATTTGATCCAGGTTGGACATATTGTTTCAGCCTTCTGCCTTTTTAGTAAGGTATTTCTCTGAACGTTGCAATTTTTCCATGTCTTCTGACAGATACATGCCAAACTGAGCATTATACTTCATGACTGGCCTAGATATAATCCCTTTGTTTATAAGCTGTGTAATATAGAAGGACTTTCTTACAACGTCATCTTCTTTCGGCTGTTCCCGTTAGGGGTCGCCACAGCGGATCACCTGTTTCCATTTCTTCCTCTCCTCTGCATCTTGCTCTGTCACACCAACCACCTGCATGTCCTCTCTCACCACATCCATAAACCTTATCTTAGGCCTTCCTCTTTTCCTGTTACCTGGTAGCTTCATTCTTAGCATCTTTTTCCCAATATACTCCGCATCTCTTCTCAACACATGTCCAAACCAACGTAATCTTGCCTCTCTGGCTTTGTCTCCAAACCTTCCAACCTAAGTTGACCCTCTAATATACTTATTCCTAATCCTGACCACCCTCATCACACCCAGTGCAAATCTTAACATCTTTAATTCTGCCACATCCAGCTCAAACTCCTGCCTTTTTGTCAATGCCACTGTCTCCAACCCATATAACATAGCTGGTCTCACTACCCTCTTGTAGACCTTCCCTTTCACTCTTACAGGTACTTGTCACAAATCACTCCTGACACTCTTCTCCACCCACTCCATCCTGCCTGTACTCTCTTCTTCACCTCTCTATCACACTCACCGTTACTCTGAACTATTGACCTCAAGTATTTAAACTCATCCACCTTCGCCACCTCTACTCCTTGCATCCTCACCATTCCTCTATCCTCCCTCTCATTCACACACATATATTCTGTTTTAGTCCTGCTGACCTTCATTCCTCTTCTCTCTAGAGCATATCTCCACCTCTCCAGGGTCTCCTTCACCTGTTCCCTACTCTCACTACAGATCACAATGTCATCTGTAAACATCATAGTTCACGGGGACTCCTGTTTGATCTCATCTGAAAACCTGTCCATCATCATTGCAAATAAGAAAGGGCTCAGAGCTGATCCTTGATGTAACCCCACCTCCACCTTAAACACATCCGTCACTCCCACCGCAGACCTCACCGCTGTCACACTACCCTTGTACATATCCTGTACCACTCTTACATACTTCTCTGACACTCCTGACTTCCTCATACAATACCACAACTCCTCTCTAGGCACCCTGTCATATGCTTTCTCCAAGTCTACAAAAACACAATGCAACTCCTTCTGACATTCTCTGTACTTCTCCATCAACACTCTCAGAGCAAACATCGCATCTGTAGTGCTCTTTCCTGGCATGAAACCATACTGCTGTTCACTAATCACCACATCCCTTCTTAACCTAGCTTCCACTACTCTTTCCCATAACTTCATGCTGTGACTGATCAATTTAATCCCTCTGTAGTTACTACAGCTCTGCACATCATCTTTATTCTTAAAAGTCAGTACAAAAACACTTTTTCTCCATTCCTCAGGCATCCTCTCACTTTCCAAGATTTCATTAAACAATCTGGTTAAAAACTCCACTGCCATTTCACCTAAACACCTTCATGCTTCCACAGGTATGTCATCTGGGCCAACAGCCTTTCCATTCTTCATTCTCTTCATAGCTATCCTTACTTCCTCTTTGCTAATCCATTGTACGTCATGATTTACTATCCCTACATCATCCAACCTTCTCTCCCTCTCATTCTCTTCCTTCATCAACCCCTCAAAGTACTCTTTCCATCTCCTCAACACACTCTCCTCGCTTGTGAGTATGTTTCCCTCATTATCCTTTATCACCTTTACCTGCTGCACATCTTTCCTAGCTCGGTCCCTCTGTCTAGCCAATCGGTACAGGTCCTTTTCTCCCTCCTTAGTGTCCAAACTTTCATACAAGAAGGACTTTCTTACAACAGTGTTGGTCAAAAGTTAGGTCACTGTCCACATAAGTTCCAAAATCTGAACAGCTGGGTCAGTTGTTGGGGGCATATTGCCAATGTTGTAGTTCTTGGGGAGATGATTTCCCAAAGGGTACAATAATGCATTTTTTGGCACTCATTTTCAGTCTATGATTATGACACCATTTATTTATTGCGGGACAAACCTTCTTGCAAAATGGCTAAGCCATCTGGGGATTCAATGACTGCTCATAACTTTCAGTCATCTACAACCTTAGTTAGCCAGAGCCCTTTGGTAATGGCTTTTACTTCAGAGAAATAACGGGTGACATAAGGGTTTATTTTATGTGTGAAGGAGAATACGCACTCATGAAAAGTAATGTGTGGTCTTAAGACTGATGGGTTAGCAACCTTCTTCTTCCAAGATAGTGGTTAATGTTTTTTTTAAACAAGAAACATCATTATTGAATTATCATTTATGACATAAGCAATCATAAATTTATATAAATGAAAACAAACCATATTGATATATTTTCAGTTGCAAACATTATACATCATGTATAATCTTTGTAGTCATTGTCAACTGAAAATTACATAGCTCATTCATTTCCTGCCTTCTGTTAAACCTCATTCCTCATCCAAAACATTATTCTGCATGTATTATTCCCACAATTCCTATTTTTCTGTGTAATTTGCTCCTACCCTTTTCTAAAGCTCACACTTCCAGATTTTATATTTACTACTGTAGTATCATTGGTTTAGACACTGATTTCCATTTTCTAGTAATTGCTGTTTTGGAGGCCACCAAAATTAAACTCAGCAAGGCCCTATTGTATATCTAGGCAGTTCTGATTCTGTATTGCAGCTCAAAAAAAAATAATTTCCACAGTTACACCAATTTGCTCACCAGTATTCTTGACAGAGTAGTCTGCAGGGAATTTTTAGAGTCTGCTAGCTCATTACACTCCTACAAATATGTTCCCTATTAATTCTTTCTTCCCCATCACACCTCTAAGATTTGTAATCTACCTGAGGATGCATTCTTTGCAGTCTGCTTGGGGTATCAAAATACCTATGCAAACTCTTCCAAGCAAAAATCCTAAACTTTCTAGACTTTGTTACATATTTGGGAGACATACATTTATTCTCCCATTATTTCTTTGTGACTTACTTATCCAATCTCTCCTCCCAATCCTTTCTAGCCTCCTCTGATTACTGTATTTATAAATGCCCTACTAATTATCCCTTTTTAATAGCAGCAGCTGTTCTAGATTCTACTAAACTCTCAGTGATGGTTTTTCCTCAAGGATTTCCGGGTCTATATTAGAACATCGAAGTGTCAGGTCTCAGGTTTCTGAATGTTCTAATATCGACACCTAGTAACCGAAAGTTGAAAACAGCAAATTTTTAGATAACCAAATTCTTTCCTAGGGAAAGAATTTGGTTGTCCGTTATTGTTGCTTCGCTATTTTCAACTCTGCTGTGGAAAGTTACGGTCGGGTTCAGGTAAGTGTGCGACTGTGTGGACATGAGGGTTAGGGTGGAATAGGTGAGTTAGGGTTAGGGCACGGGTCAAGTAAGTGTGCGAATGTTTGGACGTGAGGGTTAGGGTGGGATAGGTGAGTTAGGGTTAGGGCACGGGTGAGGTGTGTGTGCGATAGTGACGGACCTTAGGGTTAGGGTTTGGGTTAAGGTAAGTGGGTAGATAGTGGTGTATGTACAGTTTAGTGTAGGTTTAGATGTAAGATTTTAGGTGTATGTGTGTGAATTGCTGTGTGTTTGGTGTGTTTGTGTTGTGTGTATGTGTTTAAGAACAAAAAAAATTTTTCCCTAGGAAAAAATTCGATGTTCTAAATTTTCAGTCTTACCAGTTTTCGGTTATTAGGTGTCGATATTAGAACATTCGAAGACCTGAAACTTCGATGTTCTAATATAGATCAGGATTCCCCTATTCCTTTCTCTTTGATTATACTCTAATATAAATCATTGATAGGGAAGTTCTCCAATTATTTGCTCCCAATGCCTTGGTTCATTTGCCAGTTTTCCTCAGTAAATTCTACCCCCACCTATTTTTGTGTACCCGTAATTGCAGTCATTTCCATTAGCAGAATCTCCTTTCTTCATCTCCATGTTGGCTTAGTCCTTAGGATACTTTCTGCTACTTTGTGAATATAATATTCTGTATAGTTATTGTTATTCTTCTTAAGGATCTGCATCCGGAATCCCAGTCTCTCCTTATTTCTTAAGCCCCCCCATTTCCTCATCATCATTGCTTTTCACTTTGAATTATAGGTTTCTGCTTATGCTATGTATGAGAGCCTTAACTGCATAGTTCTGAATCCCAAACCAACATGTTCTATTGGAAGAATCAGCTTATCCCACTTGACTCTTGCTGTCTTCCCCTCCCAGATAAAATCCTTCAGCTGTTTATTAGTTGCTATCCACAACTTCTCTTGTGGTTGATACAAATATGCATAACTTGTACATAAATCTAAAGGAACTAAAGAAAGTGGTGCATATTGTCAAGTTTTACATTAATTTTTTATACTACCTGATTTTGTACAGTGCATGGGAAAAAAGCACTTGAATAACGTTTGTTAAAAATAAAGTTGATTAAGTGGACTCAGGGACTTTGGTTCATTACAACAGATTTCACAGTGTGGTTAGGGAGAGAAAGCTATAGGCAAGAAATTCAGTTTTCTGTAGTATCAGCAACAGCAATGGACCGACCCATAACAGAGGCTGGATTTTTCCTCTGTACATCACTCTTACTGCTACAGTGTGTTTGCATTATTTATTTATGTATTTTCTCATTTTATTGTATTTGATATTCTATTCTTTGCACTGTATTTCATGTGGCTCAAAATTTTGTGCTCATTAACTTTAAATAACTATAGTTGGGAAATGGATGTTCTAAAGTATGTTTTTTTTCCCAGCTGATAGTGGGTGCACAAGTGCTTTAATTCAGGAAAATGCAGTTGCCAGGATAGCCCCCCTACCATTGCTTTTCTTATATGTATATGTATGCAGATCTTGACTGAAAAGGACCCCCCCTTAGCATAAACTCACTTTCATAGAAAATAAATGAATAAATTAAGTTTATTTGGGCAGCATATAACATGACAACACAAATGCACCTGTTACAAAATGGAGACCTGTTTGTGTTTAGGAACATTTGATGCACATATTCAAGAAATATAAACACAAATGAAGTTACTTTCATATTATAATGAGTTTTCTGCCAGTTCAAGAGAAGAGAATGGCATAATCTAAGGTGGAACATACCGCAAGGCTCCCTTATTTGTTCAACCTATATATAACAGATTTATTTATTTCCATAACAATTTTAATACAGTTTGCTGATGTTATTAAACTGGGTACAATTTTGCAGCTGACAAAGATGAGAAGAAATTGCAGGACATGTTCAGTGCTCTTATAAATTGGGCTCATAACTGCAGGACATGTTCAATGCTCTTATAAATTGGGCTCACAACTGCAGGACATGTTCAATGCTCATAAATTGGGCTCATAACTGCAGAACATGTTCAATGTGCTTATACATTGGGCTAATAACTGCAAGACATGTTCAATGCTCTTGTAAATTGGGCTCATAACTACAGGACATGTTCAATGTGCTTATAAATTGGGCTTATAACTGCAGGACATGTTCAATGCTCTTATAAAGTAGGATCAAAACTGCAGGACATGTTCAATGCTCTCATAAATTGGGCCAATAACTGCAGGACATGTTCAATGCTCTAATAAATTGGGCTCATAAATGTAGGACATGTTCAATGCTCTTAAAAATTGGGGCCATAACTGCAGGACATGTTCAGTGCTCTTATAAATTGGGCCCATAACTGCAGGATATGTTCAATGCTCTTATAAATTGGGCTCATAACTGCAGGAAATGTTCAATGCTCTTATAAATTGGGCTCATAACTGCAAGGCATGTTCAGTGCTCTTATAAATTGGGCCCATAACTGCAGGACATGTTCAATGCTCTTATAAATTGGGCCCATAACTGCAGGACATGTTCAATGCTCTTATAAATTGGGCCCATAATTGCAGGACACGTTCAATGCCCTTATAAATTGGGCTCATAACTACAGGACATGTCCAATGTTCTTATAAATTGGGTTTATAACTGCAGGACATGTTCAATGCTCTTATAAAGTAGGATCATAACTGCAGGACATGTTCAATGCTCTAATAAATTGGGCCCATAACTGCAGGACATGTTCAATGCTCTTATAAATTGGACTCATAACTGCAGGACATGTTCAGTGCTCTTATTAATTGGGCCCATAACTGCAGGACATGTTCAATCCTGTTATAGATTGGGCTCATAACTGCAGGGCACATTCAGTGCTCTTATAAACTGGGCTTATAACTGCAGGAGATGTTCAATGCTCTTATAAACTGGGCTCATGACTGCAGAACATGTTCAGTGCTCTTATTAATTAGGCTCGTAACTGCAAGACATGTTCAGTGCTCTTATAAATTGGGCTCATAACTGCAGGGCACATTCAGTGCTCTTATAAACTGGGCTGATAACTGCAGGACATGTTCAATGCTCTTATAAATTGGGCTCATAACTGCAGGACATATTCAATGCTCTTATAAATTGGGCTCAAAACTGCAGGACATGTTCAATGCTCTTATAAATTGGGCTCATAACTGCAAGACATGTTCAGTGCTCTTATAAATTGGGCCCATAACTGCAGGACACATTCAATGCTCTTATAAATTGGGCCCATAACTGCAGGACATGTTCAATGCTCTTATAAATTGGGCTCATAACTGCAGGACATGTTCAATGCTCTTATAAATTGGGCCCATAACTGCAGGACACATTCAATGCTCCTATAAATTGGGTCCATAACTGCAGGACATGTTCAATGCTCTTATAAATTGGGCTCATAACTGCAGGACATGTACAATGCTCTTATAAATTGGGCTCATAACTGCAAGACATGTTCAGTGCTCTTATAAATTGGGCCCATAACTGCAGGACACGTTCAATGATCTTATAAATTGGGCCCATAACTGCAGGACATTTTCAATGCTCCTATAAATTGGGCTCATAATTGCAGGACATGTTCGATGCTCTTATAAATTGGGCTCATAACTGTAGGACATGTTCAATGCTCTTATAAATTGGGGCCATAACTGCAGGACATGTTCAGTGCTCTTATAAATTGGGCTTATAACGGCAGGACATATTCAATGCTCTTATAAATTGGGCCCATAACTGCAGGACATATTTAATGCTCTTATAAATTTTGCCCCTAACTGCAGGACATGTTCAATGTCCTTATAAATTGGGCTTATAACTGCAGAACATGTTCAATGCTCTTATAAACTGGGTTCATGACTGCAGGACATGTTCAATACTCTTATAAACTGGGCTTATGACTGCAGGACATGTTCAATGTGCTTATAAATTGGGCTCATAACTGCAGGACATGTTCAATGCTCTTATAAATTGGGCTCATACCTGCAGGACATGTTCAATGCTCTTATAAATTGGGCACATAACTGCAGGACATTTTCAATGCTCTTATAAATTGGGCTCATAACTGTAGGACCTGTTCAATGCTCTTATAAATTGGGCCCATAACTACAGGTCATGTTCAATGCTGTTATAAATTGGGCCCATAACTGCAGGACATGTTCAATGCTCTTATAAATTGCGCCCATAACTGCAGGGCATGTTCAATGCTCTTATAAATTGGGCCCATAACTGCAGGACACATTCAATGCTCTTATAAATTGGGCCCATAACTGCAGGACACGTTCAATGCTCTTATAAATTGGGCCCATAACTGCAGGACACATTCAATGCTCTTATAAATTGGGCCCATAACTGCAGGACATGTTCAATACTCTTATAAATTGGGCTTATAACTGCAGGACATGTTCAATGCTCTTATAAACTGGGCTCATGACTGCAGGACATATTCAATGCTCTTATAAATTGGGCCCATAACTGCAGGGCACGTTCAATGCTCTTATAAATTGGGCCCATAACTGCAGGACATGTTCAATGCTCTTATAAACTGGGCTCATGACTGCAGGACATGTTCAATGCTCTTATAAACTGGGCTCATGACTGCAGTACATGTTCAATGCTCTTATAAATTGGGCCCATAACTGCAGGACACGTTCAATGCTCTTATAAATTGGGCCCATAACTGCAGGACACGTTCAATGCTCTTATAAATTGTGCTCATAACTGCAGGACATGTTCAATGCTCTTATAAATTGGGCTCATAATTGCAGGACATGTTCAATGGTCATAAATTGGGCTCATAACTGCAGGACATGTTCAATGCTCTTATAAATTGGGCCCATAACTGCAGGGCACGTTCAATGCTCATATATTGGGCTCATAACTGCAGGACACGTTCAATGCTCTTATAAATTGGGCCCATAACTGCAGGACATGTTCAATGCTCTCATAAATTGGGCTCATAACTGTAGGACTTGTTCAATGCTCTTATAAATTGGGGCCATAACTGCAGGACATGTTCAGTGCTCTTGTAAATTGGGCTCATAACGGCAGGCCATATTCAATGCTCTTATAAATTGGGCCCATAACTGCAGGACATGTTCAATGCTCTTATAATTTTTGCCCATAACTGCAGGACATGTTCAATGCTCTTATAAATTGGGCTTATAACTGCAGAACATGTTCAATGCTCTTATAAACTGGGTTCATGACTGCAGGAGATGTTCAATGCTCTTATAAACTGGGCTCATGACTGCAGGACATGTTCAATGCTCTTATAAATTGGGCCCATAACTGCAGGACACGTTCAATGCTCTTATAAATTGGGCCCATAACTGCAGGACACATTTAATGCTCTTATAAATTGAGCCCATAACTGCAGGGCAAGTTCAATGCTCTTATAAATTGGGCCCATAACTGCAGGACATGTTCAATGCTCTTATAAACTGGGCTCATGACTGCAGGACATGTTCAATGCTCTTATAAACTGGGCTCATGACTGCAGGACATGTTCAATGCTCTTATAAACTGGGCTCATAACTGCAGGACATGTTCAATGCTCTTATAAACTGGGCTCATAACTGCAAGACATGTTCAATGCTCTTATAAATTGGGCTCATAACTGCAAGACATGTTCAATGCTCTTATAAATTGGGCTCATAACTGCAGGACATGTTCAATGCTCTTATAAATTGGGCCCATAACTGCAGGGCACGTTCAATGCTCTTATAAATTGGGCCCATAACTGCAGGACATGTTCAATGCTCTTATAAATTGGGGCCATATCTGCAGGGCATGTTTAATGCTCTTATAAATTGGGCCCATAACTGCAGGACATGTTCAATGCTCTTATAAATTGGGCTCATAACTGCAGGACATGTTCAATGCTCTTATAAATTGGGCTCATAACTGTAGGACCTGTTCAATGCTCTTATAAATTGGGCTCATACCTGCAGGACATGTTCAATGCTCTTATAAATTGGGCACATAACTGCAGGACACGTTCAATGCTCTTATAAATTGGGCACATAACTGCAGGACATTTTCAATGCTCTTATAAATTGGGCTCATAACTGTAGGACCTGTTCAATGCTCTTATAAATTGGGCCCATAACTGCAGGACATGTTCAATGCTCTTATAAATTGGGCCCATAACTGCAGGACATGTTCAATGCTCTTATAAATTGGGCCCATAACTGCAGGACACGTTCAATGCTCTTATAAATTGGGCTCATAACTGCAGGACATGTTCAATGCTCTTATAAATTGGGCTCATAACTGCAGGACATGTACAATGCTCTTATAAATGGGCTCATAACTGCAGGACACGTTCAATGCTCTTATAAATTGGGCGCATAACTGCAGGACACGTTCAATGCTCTTATAAATTGGGCCCATAACTGCAGGACATGTTCAAGGCTCTTATAAATTGGGCCCATAACTGCAGGGCATGTTCAATGCTCTTATAAACTGGGCTCATAACTACAGGACACGTTCAATGCTCTTATAAATTAGGCCCATAACTGCAGGACATTTTCAATGCTCTTATAAATTGGGCTCATATCTGCAGGACATGTTCAATGCTCTTATAAATTGGGCACATAACTGCAGGACATTTTCAATGTTGTTTTAAATTGGGCCCATAACTGCAGGACATGTTCAATGCTCTTATAAATTGCGCCCATAACTGCAGGGCATGTTCAATGCTCTTATAAATTGGGCCCATAACTGCAGGACATGTTCAATGCTCTTATAAATTGGGCTTATAACTGCAGGACATGTTCAATGCTCTTATAAACTGGGCTCATGACTGCAGGACATATTCAATGCTCTTATAAATTGGGCCCATAACTGCAGGACACGTTCAATGCTCTTTTAAATTGGGCTTATAACTGCAGGACACGTTCAATGCTCTTATAAATTGGGCCCATAACTGCAGGACACATTCAATGCTCTTATAAATTGGGCCCATAACTGCAGGACATGTTCAATGCTCTTATAAATTGGGCTCATAACTTAACTGCAGGACACGTTCAATGCTCTTATAAATTGGGCCCATAACTGCAGGACATGTTCAATGCTCTTATAAACTGGGCTCATAACTGCAGGACATGTTCAATGCTCTCATAAATTGGGCCCATAACTGCAGGTCATGTTCAATGCTCTTATTAATTGGGCTCATAACTGTAGGACATGTTCAATGCTCTTATAAATTGGGGCCATAACTGCAGGACATGTTCAGTGCTCTTATAAATTGGGCTCATAACGGCAGGACATATTCAATGCTCTTATAAATTGGGCCCATAACTGCAGGACATGTTCAATGCTCTTATAAATTGGGCCCATAACTGCAGGACATATTCAATGCTCTTATAAATTGGGCCCATAACTGCAGGACATATTTAATGCTCTTATAAATTGGGCTTATAACTGCAGAACATGTTCAATGCTCTTATAAACTGGGTTCATGACTGCAGGAGATGTTCAATGCTCTTATAAACTGGGCTCATGACTGCAGGACATGTTCAATGCTCTTATAAACTGGGCTCATAACTGCAGGACACGTTCAATGCTCTTATAAATTGGGCTCATACCTGCAAGACATGTTCAATGCTCTTATAAATTGGGCACATAACTGCAGGACATTTTCAATGCTCTTATAAATTGGGCTCATAACTGCAGGACATGTTCAATGTGCTTATAAATTGGGCCCATAACTGCAGGATATGTTCAATGCTCTTATAAACTGGGCTCATAACTGCAGGACATGTTCAATGCTCTTATAAATTGGGCTCATAACTACAAGACATGTTCAATGCTCTTATAAATTGGGCCCATAACTGCAGGACATGTTCAATGCTCTTATAAATTGGGCCCATAACTGCAGGACATGTTCAATGCTCTTATAAATTGGGCTCATAACTGCAGGACATGTTCAATGCTCTTATAAATTGGGCTCATAACTGCAAGACATGTTCAATGCACTTATAAATTGGGCTCATAACTGCAGGACATGTTCAATGCTCTTATAAATTGGGCTCATAAAGGCAGGACATATTCAATGCTCTTATAAATTGGGCCCATAACTGCAGGACATGTTCAATGCTCTTATAAATTGGGCCCATAACTGCAGGACATGTTCAATGCTCTTATAAACTGGGCTCATGACTGCAGGACATATTCAATGCTCTTATAAATTGGGCCCATAACTGAGTACACGTTCAATGTGCTTATAAATTGGGCTCATAACTGCAGGACATGTTCAATGCTCTTATAAATTGGGCCCATAACTGCAGGACACGTTCAATGCTCTTATAAATTGGGCTCATAACTGCAGGACATGTTCAGTGCTCTTAAAAAGTGGGATCATAACTGCAGGACATGTTCAAGGCTCTTATAAATTGGGCTGATAACTGCAGGACATGTACTATGTTCTTATATATTGGGCACTTAACTGCTGGACTTGTTCAGTGCTCTTATAAACTGGGCTGATATCTGCAGGACATGTTCAATGCTCTTATAAATTGGGCTCATAACTGCAGGACACATTCAATGCTGTTATAAATTGGGCTCATAACGGCAGGACATATTCAATGCTCTTATAAATTGGGCCCATAACTGCAGGACATGTTCAATGCTCTTATAAATTGGGCCCATAACTGCAGGACATGTTCAATGCTCTTATAAATTGGGCTCATAACTGCAGGGCACGTTCAATGCTCTTATAAAATGGGCTCATAACTGCAGGACATGTTCAATGCTCTTATAAATTGGGCTAATAACTGCAGGACATGTTCAATGCTCTTATAAATTGGGCCCATAACTGCAGGACATGTTCAATGCTCTTATAAACTGGGCTCATAACTGCAGGACATGTTCAATGCTCTTATAAATTGGGCCCATAACTGCAGGACATGTTCAATGCTCTTATAAATTGGGCCCATAACTGCAGGACATGTTCAATGCTCTTATAAATTGGGCTCATAACTGCAGGACATGTTCAATGTGCTTATAAATTGGGCCCATAACTGCAGGATATGTTCAATGCTCTTATAAACTGGGCTCATAACTGCAGGACATGTTCAATGCTCTTATAAATTGGGCTCATAACTGCAGGACATGTTCAATGCTCTTATAAATTGGGCTCATAACTGCAGGACATGTTCAGTGCTCTTATAAATTGGGCTCATAACTGCAGGACATGTTCAATGCTCTTATAAATTGGGCTCATAACTGCAGGACATGTTCAATGCTCTTATAAATTGGGCTCATAACTGCAAGACATGTTCAGTGCTCTTATAAATTGGGCCCATAACTGCAGGACACGTTCAATGCTCTTATAAATTGGGCCCATAACTGCAGGACACGTTCAATGCTCTTATAAATTGGGCCCATAACTGCAGGACATGTTCAATGCTCTTATAAATTGGGCCCATAACTGCAGGACATGTTCAATGCTCTTATAAATTGGGCCCATAACTGCAGGACATGTTCAATGCTCTTATAAATTGGGCCCATAACTGCAGGACATGTTCAATGCTCTTATAAATTGGGCTCATAACTGCAGGACATGTTCAATGCTCTTATAAATTGGGCTCATAATTGCAGGACATGTTCAATGCTCTTAAAAAGTGGGATCATAACTGCAGGACATGTTCAATGCTCTTATAAATTGGGCCCATAACTGCAGGGCACGTTCAATGCTCATATATTGGGCTCATAACTGCAGGACACGTTCAATGCTCTTATAAATTGGGCCCATAACTGCAGGACATGTTCAATGCTCTCATAAATTGGGCTCATAACTGTAGGACTTGTTCAATGCTCTTATAAATTGGGGCCATAACTGCAGGACATGTTCAGTGCTCTTGTAAATTGGGCTCATAACGGCAGGCCATATTCAATGCTCTTATAAATTGGGCCCATAACTGCAGGACATGTTCAATGCTCTTATAATTTTTGCCCATAACTGCAGGACATGTTCAATGCTCTTATAAATTGGGCTTATAACTGCAGAACATGTTCAATGCTCTTATAAACTGGGTTCATGACTGCAGGAGATGTTCAATGCTCTTATAAACTGGGCTCATGACTGCAGGACATGTTCAATGCTCTTATAAATTGGGCCCATAACTGCAGGACACGTTCAATGCTCTTATAAATTGGGCCCATAACTGCAGGACACATTCAATGCTCTTATAAATTGGGCCCATAACTGCAGGGCACGTTCAATGCTCTTATAAATTGGGCCCATAACTGCAGGACATGTTCAATGCTCTTATAAACTGGGCTCATGACTGCAGGACATGTTCAATGCTCTTATAAACTGGGCTCATAACTGCAGGACATGTTCAATGCTCTTATAAACTGGGCTCATAACTGCAAGACATGTTCAGTGCTCTTATAAATTGGGCTCATAATTGCAAGACCTATTCAATGCTCTTAAAAAGTGGGATCATAACTGCAGGACATGTTCAATGCTCTTATAAATTGGGCCCATAACTGCAGGACACGTTCAATGCTCTTATAAATTGGGCCCATAACTGCAGGGCACGTTCAATGCTCTTATAAATTGGGCCCATAACTGCAGGACATGTTCAATGCTCTTATAAATTGGGCCCATATCTGCAGGGCATGTTTAATGCTCTTATAAATTGGGCCCATAACTGCAGGATATGTTCAATGCTCTTATAAACTGGGCTCATAACTGCAGGACATGTTCAATGCTCTTATAAATTGGGCTCATAACTGCAGGACATGTTCAATGCTCTTATAAATTGGGCTCATAACTGCAGGACATGTTCAATGCTCTTATAAACTGGGCTCATAACTGCAAGACATGTTCAGTGCTCTTATAAATTGGGCTCATAACTGCAGGACATGTTCAATGCTCTTATAAATTGGGCCCATAACTGCAGGACACGTTCAATGCTCTTATAAATTGTGCTCATAACTGCAGGACATGTTCAATGCTCTTATAAATTGGGCTCATACCTGCAGGACATGTTCAATGCTCTTATAAATTGGGCACATAACTGCAGGACATTTTCAATGCTCTTATAAATTGGGCTCATAACTGCAGGACATGTTCAATACTCTTATAAATTGGGCTCATAACTGCAGGACATGTTCAATGCTCTTATAAATTGGGCCCATAACTGCAGGACATGTTCAATGCTCTTATAAATTGGGCCCATAACTGCAGGACATGTTCAATGCTCTTATAAATTGGGCTTATAACTGCAGGACATGTTCAATGCTCTTATAAACTGGGCTCATGACTGCAGGACATGTTCAATGCTCTTATAAATTGGGCCCATAACTGCAGGGCATGTTCAATGCTCTTATAAATTGGGCCCATAACTGCAGGACATGTTCAATGCTCTTATAAATTGGGCCCATAACTGCAGGACACGTTCAATGCTCTTATAAATTGGGCCCATAACTGCAGGACATGTTCAATGCTCTTATAAATTGGGCCCATAACTGCAGGACATGTTCAATGCTCTTATAAATTGGGCTCATAACTGCAGGACATGTTCAATGCTCTTATAAATTGGGCTCATAACTGCAGGACATGTTCAATGCTCTTATAAACTGGGCTCATAACTGCAGGACATGTTCAGTGCTCTTATAAATTGGGCTCATAATTGCAAGACCTATTCAATGCTCTTAAAAAGTGGGATCATAACTGCAGGACATGTTCAATGCTCTTATAAATTGGGCCCATAACTGCAGGACATGTTCAATGCTCTTATAAATTGGGCTCATAACTGCAGGACACGTTCAATGCTCTTATAAATTGGGCCCATAACTGCAGGACATGTTCAATGCTCTTATAAAGTAGGATCATAACTGCAGGACATGTTCAATGCTCCTATAAATTGGGCCCATATCTGCAGGGCACGTTCAATGCTCTTATAAATTGGGATCATAACTGCAGGACATGTTCAATGCTCTTATAAATTGGGCCCATAACTGCAGGACATGTTCAATGCTCTTATAAATTGGGCTCATAACTGCAGGACATGTTCAGTGCTCTTATAAATTGGGCTCATAACGGCAGGACATATTCAATGCTCTTATAAATTGGGCCCATAACTGCAGGACATGTTCAATGCTCTCATAAATTGGGCTCATAACTGTAGGACTTGTTCAATGCTCTTATAAACTGGGCTTATAACTGCAGGACATGTTCAATGCTCTTATAAATTGGGCTCATAACTGCAAGACATGTTCAATGCTCATATATTGGGCCCATAACTGCAGGACATGTTCAATGCTCTCATAAATTTGGCCCATAACTGCAGGTCATGTTCAAAGCTCTTATTAATTGGGGCTATAACTGCAGGACATGTTCAGTGCTCTTATAAATTGGGCTCATAACGGCAGGACATATTCAATGCTCTTATAAACTGGGCTCATGACTGCAGGACATGTTCAATGCTCTTATAAACTGGGCTCATAACTGCAGGACACGTTCAATGCTCTTATAAGTTAGGGTCATAACTGCAGGACATGTTCAATGCTACTATAAATTGGGCTCATAACTGCAGGACATGTTCAATGCTCTTATAAATTGGGCCCATAACTGCAGGACACGTTCAATGCTCTTATAAATTGGGCCCATAACTGCAGGACATGTTCAATGCTCTTATAAATTGGGCCCATCACTGCAGGGCATGTTCAATGCTCTTATAAACTGGGCTCATAAACTGCGGGACATGTTCAATGCTCTTATAAACTGGGCTCATAACTGCAAGACATGTTCAATGCTCTTATAAATTGGGCCCATAACTGCAGGACATGTTCAGTGCTCTTATAAATTGGGCTCATAACGGCAGGACATATTCAATGCTCTTATAAATTGGGCCCATAACTGCAGGACATGTTCAATGCTCTTATAAATTGGGCTAATAACTGCAGGACATGTTCAGTGCTCTTATAAACTGGGCTCATAACTGCAGGACATGTTGAATGCTCTTATAAATTGGGCCCATAACTGCAGGGCATGTTCAATGCTCTTATAAATTGGGCCCATAACTGCAAGACATGTTCAGTGCTCTTATAATTTGGGCTCATAACTGCAGAACATGTTCAATGCTCTAATAAATTGGGCTCATAACTGCAGGGCATGTTCAAGGGTCATAAATTGGGCTAATAACTGCAGGACATGTTCATTGCTCTTATAAATTGGGCTCATACCTGCAGGACATGTTCAATGCTCTTATAAATTGGGCCCATAACTGCAGGACACGTTCAATGCTCTTTTAAATTGGGCTTATAACTGCAGGACACGTTCAATGCTCTTATAAATTGGGCCCATAACTGCAGGACACGTTCAATGCTCTTATAAATTGGGCCCATAACTGCAGGACATGTTCAATGCTCTTATAAATTGGGCTCATGACTGCAGGACATGTTCAATGCTCTTATAAATTGGGCTCGTAACTGCAGGACATGTTCAATGCTCTTATAAATTGGGCTCATAACTGCAGGACATGTTCAATGCTCTTATAAATTGGGCTCATAACTGCAGGACATGTTCAATGCTCTTATAAATTGGGCTCATAACTGCAGGGCATGTTCAATGCTCTTATAAATTGGGCTCATAACTGCAGGACATGTTCAATGCTCTTATAAATTGGGCTCATAACTGCAGGACATGTTCAATGCTCTTATAAATTGGACTCATAACTGCAGGACATGTTCAGTGCTCTTATAAATTGGGCTCATAACTGCAAGACACGTTCAATGCTCTTATAAATTGGGCTCATAACTGCAGGACATGTTCAATGCTCTTATAAATTGGGCTCATAACTGCAGGGCACGTTCAATGCTGTTATAAATTGGGCTCATAATTTTAGGACATGTTCAATGCTCTTATAAATTGGGCCCATAACTGCAGGATATGTTCAATGCTCTTATAAATTGGGCTCATAACTGGAGGACATGTTCAATGCTTTTATAAATTGGGCTCATAACTGCAAGACATGTTCAGTGCTCTTATAAATTGGGCTAATAACTGCAGGACATGTTCAGTGCTCTTATAAACTGGGCTCATAACTGCAGGACATGTTGAGTGCTCTTATAAATTGGGCTCATAACTGCAAGACATGTTCAATGCTCTTATAAATTGGGCTGATAACTGCAGGACATGTTCAATGCTCCTATAAATTGGGCTGATAACTGCAGGACATGTTCAATGCTCTTATAAATTGGGCTCATAACTGCAGGACACGTTCAATGCTGTTATAAATTGGGCTCATAATTTTAGGACATGTTCAATGCTCTTATAAATTGGGCCCATAACTGCAGGATATGTTCAATGCTCTTATAAATTGGGCCCATAACTGCAGGATATGTTCAATGCTCTTATAAATTGGGCTCATAACTGCAGGACATGTTCAATGCTCTTATAAATTGGGCTCATAACTGCAAGACATGTTCAGTGCTCTTATAAATTGGGCTCATAACTGCAAGACATGTTCAGTGCTCTTATAAATTGGGCCCATAACTGCAGGACACGTTCAATGCTCTTATAAATTGGGCCCAAAACTGCAGGACACGTTCAATGCTGTTATAAATTGGGCTCATAATTGTAGGACACTTTCAATGTCCTTATAAATTGGGCCCATAACTGCAGGACATGTTCAATGCTCTTATAAATTGGGCCCATAACTGCAGGACACGTTCAATGCTCTTATAAATTGGGCCCATAACTGCAGGACATGTTCAATGCTCTTATAAATTGGGCTCATAACTGCAGGACATGTTCAGTGCTCTTATAAATTGGGCTCATAACTGTAGGACATGTTCAATGCTCTTATAAATTGGGCCCATAACTGCAGGACATGTTCAATGCTCTTATAAATTGGGCTCATAACTGCAGGACATGTTCAATGCTCTTATAAATTGGGCTCATAACTGCAGGGCATGTTCAATGCTCTTATAAATTGGGCCCATAACTGCAGGACATGTTCAATGCTCTTATAAATTGGGCCCATAACTGCAGGACATGTTCATTGCAATTATAAATTGGGCCCATAACTGCAGGACATGTTCAATGCTCTTATAAACTGGGCTCATAACTGCAGGACATGTTCAATGCTCTTATAAATTGGGCTCATAACTGCAAGACATGTTCAGTGCTCTAACAAATTGGGCCCATAACTACAGGACATGTTCAGTGTTCTTATAAATTGGGCTCATAACTGCAAGACCTATTCAATGCTCTTATAAATTGGGCTCATAACTGCAGGACATGTTCAATGGTCATACATTGGGCTCATAACTGCAGGACATGTTCAATGCTCTTATAAACTGGGCTCATAACTGCAGGACACGTTCAATGCTCTTATAAATTGGGCCCATAACTGCAGGACATGTTCAATGCTCTTATAAATTGGGCCCATAACTGCAGGACATGTTCAATGCTCTTATAAACTGGGCTCATAACTGCAGGACATGTTCAATGCTCTTATAAATTGGGCTCATAACTACAAGACATGTTCAATGCTCTTATAAATTGGGCTCATAACTTCAGGACATGTTCAATGCTCTTATAAACTGGGCTCATAACTGCAAGACATGTTCAGTGCTCTTATAAATTGGGCTCATAATGGCAGGACATATTCAATGCTCTTATAAATTGGGCCCATAACTGCAGGACATGTTCAATGCTCTTATAATTTTTGCCCATAACTGCAGGACATGTTCAATGCTCATATATTGGGCTCATAACTGCAGGACACGTTCAATGCTCTTATTAATTGGGCCCATAACTGCAGGTCATGTTCAATGCTCTTATTAATTGGGCTCATAACTGTAGGACATGTTCAATGCTCTTATAAATTGGGGCCATAACTGCAGGACATGTTCAGTGCTCTTATAAATTGGGCCCATAACTGCAGGACACGTGCAATGCTCTTATAAATTGGACCCATAACTGCAGGACACGTTCAATGCTCTTATAAATTGGGCCCATAACTGCAGGGCACGTTCAATGCTGTTATAAATTGGGCTCATAATTTTAGGACATGTTCAATGCTCTTATAAATTGGGCCCATAACTGCAGGATATGTTTAATGCTCTTATAAATTGGGCCCATAACTGCAGGATATGTTCAATGCTCTTATAAATTGGGCCCATAACTGCAGGACATGTTCAATGCTCTTATAAATTGGGCCCATAACTGCAGGACATGTTCAATGCTCTTATAAATTGGGCCCATAACTACAGGACATGTTCAGTGCTCTTATAAATTGGGCCCATAACTGCAGGATATGTTCAATGCTCTTATAAATTGGGCTCATAACTGCAGGAAATGTTCAGTGCTCTTATAAATTGGGCTCATAACTGCAAGACATGTTCAGTGCTCTTATAAATTGGGCCCATAACTGCAGGGCACGTTCAATGCTCTTATAAATTGGGCCCATAACTGCAGGACACGTTCAATGCTCTTATAAATTGGGCCCATAACTGCAGGACACGTTCAATGCTCTTATAAATTGGGCCCATAACTGCAGGACATGTTCAATGCTCTTTTAATTTGGGCTTATAACTGCAGGACACGTTCAATGCTCTTATAAATTGGGCCCATAACTGCAGGACTTGTTCAATGTCCTTATAAATTGGGCTCATAACTGTAGGACCTGTTCAATGCTCTTATAAATTGGGCTCATACCTGCAGGACCTGTTCAAAGCTCTTATAAATTGGGCACATAACTGCAGGACATTTTCAATGCTCTTATAAATTGGGCTCATAACTACAGGACATGTTCAATGCTCTTATAAATTGGGCTCATAACTGCAGGACATGTTCAATGCTCTTATAAATTGGGCTCATAACTGCAGGACATGTTCAATGCTCTTATAAATTGGGCTCATACCTGCAGGACATGTTCAATGCTCTTATAAATTGGGCTCATAACTGCAGGAAATGTTCAATGCTCTTATAAATTGGGCTCATTACTGCAGGACATGTTCAGTGCTCTCATAAATTGGGCCCATAACTGCAGGACATATTCAATGCTCCTTATAAATTGGGCCCATAACTGCAGGACATGTTCAATGCTCTTATAAATTGGGCTCATAACTGCAGGACATGTTCAATGCTCTTATAAATTGGGCTCATAACTGCAGGACATGTTCAGTGCTCTTATAAATTGGGCCCATAACTGCAGGACACGTTCAATGATCTTATAAATTGGGCCCATAACTGCAGGGCACGTTCAATGCTCTTATAAATTGGGCCCATAACTGCAGGACATGTTCAATGCTCATATAAATTGGACTCATAACTGCCGGACATGTTCAATCCTCTATAAATTGGGCTGATAACTGCAGGATATGTTTAATGTGCTTGTAAATTGGGCCCATAACTGCAGGACATGTTCAATGCTACTATAAATTGGGCTCATAACTGCAGGACATGTTCAATGTGCTTATAAATTGGGCCCATAACTGCAGGATATGTTCAATGCTCTTATAAATTGGGCCCATAACTGCAGGATATGTTCAATGCTCTTATAAACTGGGCTCATAACTGCAGGACATGTTCAATGCTCTTATAAATTGGGCTCATAACTACAAGACATGTTCAATGCTCTTATAAATTGGGCTCATAACTTCAGGACATGTTCAATGGTCATAAATTGGGCTCATAACTGCAGGACATGTTCAATGCTCTTATAAACTGGGCTCATAACTGCAAGACATGTTCAGTGCTCTTATAAATTGGGCCCATAACTGCAGGATATGTTCAATGCTCTTATAAACTGGGCTCATAACTGCAGGACATGTTCAATGCTCTTATAAATTGGGCTCATAACTACAAGACATGTTCAATGCTACTATAAATTGGGCTCATAACTGTAGGACATGTTCAATGCTCTTATAAATTGGGCTCATAACTGCAGGACATGTTCAATGCTCTTATAAACTGGGCTCATAACTGCAAGACATGTTCAGTGCTCTTATAAATTGGGCTCATAATGGCAGGACATATTCAATGCTCTTATAAATTGGGCCCATAACTGCAGGACATGTTCAATGCTCTTATAATTTGGGCTCATAACTGCAGGACACGTTCAATGCTCTTATTAATTGGGCCCATAACTGCAGGGCATGTTCAATGCTCTTATAAAGTAGGATCATAACTGCAGGACATGTTCAATGCTCTCATAAATTGGGCCCATAACTGCAGGTCATGTTCAATGCTCTTATTAATTGGGCTCATAACTGCAGGACATGTTCAATGCTCTTATAAATTGGGCTCATTACTGCAAGACATGTTCAATGCTCTTATAAATTGGGCCCATAACTACAGGACATGTTCAATCCTCTTATAAATTGGGCCCATAACTGCAGGACACGTTCAATGCTGTTATAAATTGGGCTCATAATTGTAGGACACTTTCAATGCCCTTATAAATTGGGCCCATAACTGCAGGACATGTTCAATGCTTTTATAAATTGGGCTCATAACTGCAAGACATGTTCAGTGCTCTTATAAATTGGGCTCATAACTGCAAGACATGTTCAGTGCTCTTATAAATTGGGCTCATAACTGCAGGACATGTTCAATGCTCTTATAAATTGGGCTCATAACTGCAGGACATGTTCAATGCTCTTATAAATTGGGCCCATAACTGCAGGACATGTTCAATGCTCTTATAAATTGGGCCCATAACTGCAGGACATGTTCAATGCTCTTATAAATTGGGCCCATAACTGCAGGACACGTTCAATGCTCTTATAAATTGGGCCCATAACTGCAGGACATGTTCAATGCTCTTATAAACTGGGCTCATGACTGCAGGACATGTTCAATGCTCTTATAAATTGGGCCCATAACTGCAGGACACGTTCAATGCTCTTATAAATTGGGCCCATAACTGCAGGACACGTTCAATGCTCTTATAAATTGGGCTCATAACTGCAGGACATGTTCAGTGCTCTTATAAATTGGGTTCATAACTGCAAGACATATTCAGTGCTCTTATAAACTGGGCTCATAACTGCAGTACATGTTCAATGCTCTTTTAAATTGGGCTCATAACTGCAGGACATGTTCAATGCTCTTATAAATTGGGCCCATGACTGCAGGACATGTTCAATGCTCTTATAAATTGGGCCCATAACTGCAGGGCATGTTCAATGCTCTTATTAAGTGGGCCCATAATGGCAGGACACGTTCAATGCTCTTATAAATTGGGCTCATAACTGCAGGACATGTTCAATGCTCTTATAAATTGGGCTAATAACTGCAGGACACGTTCAATGCTCTTATAAATTGTGCTCATAATTGCAGGACATGTTCAATGCTCTTATAAATTGGGCCCATAACTGCAGGGCACATTCAATGCTCTTATAAATTGGGCCCATAACTGCAGGACATGTTCAATGCTCTTATAAACTGGGCTCATAACTGCAGGATATGTTCAATGCTCTTATAAACTGGGCTCATAACTGCAGTACATGTTCAATGCTCTTATAAATTGGGCTCATAACTGCAGGACATGTTCAGTGCTCTAACAAATTGGGCCCATAACTACAGGACATGTTCAGTGTTCTTATAAATTGGGCTCATAACTGCAAGACCTATTCAATGCTCTTATAAACTGGGCCCATAACTGCAGGACACATTCGATGCTCTTATAAACTGGGCTCATAACTGCAGGGCACGTTCAATGCTCTTATAAATTGGGCTCATAACTGCAGGACATGTTCAATGCTCTTATAAATTGGGCTCATAACTGCAGGACATGTTCAATGCTCTTATAAATTGGGCTCATAACTGCAGGACATTTTCAATGCTCTTATAAATTGGGCTCATAACTGCAGGACATGTTCAATGCTCTTATAAATTGGGCCCATAACGGCAGGACATGTTCAATGCTCTTATAAATTGGGCCCATAACTGCAGGACACGTTCAATGCTCTTATAAATTAGGCCCATAACTGCAGGACATGTTCAATGCTCTTATAAATTGGGCCCATAACTGCAGGACATGTTTAATGTGCTTGTAGATTGGGCCCATAACTGAAGGACATGCTCAATGCTCTTATAAATTGGGCCCATAACTGCAGGACATGTTCAATGCTCTTATAAATTGGGCTCATGACTGCAGGACATGTTCAGTGCTCTTATAAACTGGGCTGATAACTGCAGGACATGTTCAATGCTCTTATAAATTGGGCTCATAACTGCAGGACACGTTCAATGCTGTTATAAATTGGGCTCATAATTTTAGGACATGTTCAATGCTCTTATAAATTGGGCCCATAACTGCACGACATGTTCAATGCTCATAAATTGGGCTCATAACTGCACATGTTCAATGCTCTTATAAACTGGGCTCATAACTGCAGGATATGTTCAATGCTCTTATAAACTGGGCTCATAACTGCACATGTTCAATGCTCTTATAAACTGGGCTCATAACTGCAGGACACGTTCAATGCTCTTATAAATTGGGCTCATAACTGCAGGACATGTTCAATGCTCTTATAAATTGGGCTCATAACTGCAGGACATGTTCAATGCTCTTATAAATTGGGCCCATAACTGCAGGACATGTTCAATGCTCTTATAAATTGGGCCCATAACTGCAGGACACGTTCAATGCTCTTATAAATTGGGCCCATAACTGCAGGACATGTTCAATGCTCTTATAAATTGGGCTCATAACTGCAGGACATGTTCAATGCTCTTATAAACTGGGCTCATAACTGCAGGACATGTTCAATGCTCTTATAAACTGGGCTCATGACTGCAGGACATGTTCAATGCTCTTATAAATTGGGCCCATAACTGCAGGACACGTTCAATGCTCTTATAAATTGGGCCCATAACTGCAGGACATGTTCAATGCTCTTATAAATTGGGCCCATAACTGCAGGACATGTTCAATGCTCTTATAAATTGGGCTCATAACTGCAGGACATGTTCAATGCTCTTATAAATTGGGCCCATAACTGCAGGATATGTTCAATGCTCTTATAAACTGGGCTCATAACTGCAGGACATGTTCAATGCTCTTATAAATTGGGCCCATAACTGCAGGACATGTTCAATGCTCTTATAAATTGGGCCCATAACTGCAGGACATGTTCAATGTGCTTATAAATTGGGCCCATAACTGCAGGACATGTTCAATGCTCTTATAAACTGGGCTCATAACTGCAGGACATGTTGAGTGCTCTTATAAATTGGGCTCATAACTGCAAGACATATTCAATGCTCTTATAAATTGGGCTCATAACTGCAGGACATGTTCAATGCTCTTATAAATTGGGCTCATAACTGCAGGACATGTTCAATGCTCTTATAAATTGGGCTCATAACTGCAGGACATGTTCAATGCTCTTATAAATTGGGCTCATAACTGCAGGACACGTTCAATGCTCTTATAAATTGGGCCCATAACTGCAGGACATGTTCAATGCTCTTATAAATTGTGCTCATAACTGCAGGACATGTTCAATGCTCTTATAAATTGGGCCCATAACTGCAGGACATGTTCAATGCTCTCATAAATTGGGCTCATAACTGTAGGACTTGTTCAATGGTCTTATAAATTGGGACCATAACTGCAGAACATGTTCAATGCTCTTAAGAACTGGGTTCATGACTGCAGGAGATGTTCAATGCTCTTATAAACTGGGCTCATAACTGCAGGACATGTTCAATGCTCTTATAAATTGGGCTCATAACTGCACATGTTCAATGGTCTTATAAACTGGGCTCATAACTGCAGGACACGTTCAATGCTCTTATAAACTGGGCTCATAACTGCAGTACATGTTCAATGCTCTTTTAAATTGGGCTCATAACTGCAGGACATGTTCAATGCTACTATAAATTGGGCTCATAACTGCAGGACATGTTCAATGTGCTTATAAATTGGGCCCATAACTGCAGGATATGTTCAATGCTCTTATAAACTGGGCTCATAACTGCAAGACATGTTCAATGCTCTTATAAATTGGGCTCATAACTGCAAGACATGTTCAATGCTCTTATAAATTGGGCTCATAACTGCAAGACATGTTCAATGCTCTTATAAATTGGGCTCATAACTGCAAGACATGTTCAGTGCTCTTATAAATTGGGCCCATAACTGCAGGGCACGTTCAATGTTCTTATAAATTGGGCTCATAACTGCAGGACATGTTCAATGCTCTTATAAATTGGGCTCATAACTGCAGGACATGTTCAATGCTCTTATAAATTGGGCTCATAACTGCAGGACATGTTCAATGCTCTTATAAACTGGGCTCATAACTGCAAGACATGTTCAGTGCTCTTATAAATTGGGCTCATAACTGCAGGGCATGTTCAATGCTCTTATAAATTGGGCTCATAACTGCAGGACATGTTCAGTGCTCTTATAAATTGGGCTCATAACTGCAGGACATGTTCAATGCTCTTATAAATTGGGCTCATAACTGCAGGGCATGTTCAATGCTCTTATAAATTGGGCCCATAACTGCAGGACATGTTCAATGCTCTTATAAAGTAGGATCATAACTGCAGGACATGTTCAATGCTCTCATAAATTGGGCTCATAACTGTAGGACTTGTTCAATGCTCTTATAAATTGGAGCCATAACTGCAGGACGTGCTCAGTGCTCTTATAAATTGGGCTCATAATGGCAGGACATATTCAATGCTCTTATAAATTGGGCCCATAACTGCAGGACATGTTCAATGCTCTTATAAATTGGTCTTATAACTGCAGTACATGTTCAATGCTCTTAGGAACTGGGTTCATGACTGCAGGACATGTTCAGTGCTCTTATTAATTGGGCTCATAACTGCAGGACATTTTCAATGCTCTTCTAAATTGGGCTCATAACTGCAGGACATGTTCAATACTCTTATAAATTGGGCTTATAACTGCAGGACATGTTCAGTGCTCTTATAAACTGGGCTTATAACTGCAGGACATGTTCAATGCTCTTATAAACTGGGCTCATGACTGCAGGACATGTTCAATGCTCTTATAAATTGGGCCCATAACTGCAGGGCACGTTCAATGCTCTTATAAATTGGGCCCATAACTGCAGGACATGTTCAATGCTCTTATAAATTGGGCCCATAACTGCAGGACATGTTCAATGCTCTTACAAATTGGGCTCATAACTGCAGGATATGTTCAATGCTCTTATAAACTGGGCTCATAACTGGAGGACATGTTCAATGCTCTTATAAATTGGGCTCATAACTGCAAGACATGTTCAGTGCTCTTATAAATTGGGCCCATAACTGCAGGACACGTTCAATGCTCTTATAAATTGGGCTCATAACTGCAGGACATGTTCAGTGCTCTTATAAATTGGGCTCATAACTGCAAGACATGTTCAGTGCTCTTATAAATTGGGCTCATAACTGCAGGACATGTTCAATGCTACTATAAATTGGGCTCATAACTGCAGGACATGTTCAATGTGCTTATAAATTGGGCCCATAACTGCAGGATATGTTCAATGCTCTTATAAACTGGGCTCATAACTGCAGGACATGTTCAATGCTCTTATAAATTGGGCTCATAACTGCAAGACATATTCAATGGGCATGTTCAATGCTCTTATAAATTGGGCCCATAACTGCAGGACATGTTCAATGCTCTTATAAATTGGGCTCATAACTGCAGGACATGTTCAATGCTCTTATAAATTGGGCTCATAACTGCAGGACATGTTCAATGGTCATAAATTGGGCTCATAACTGCAGGACATGTTCAATGCTCTTATAAACTGGGCTCATAACTGCAGGACATGTTCAGTGCTCTTATAAATTGGGCTCATAACTGCAAGACATGTTCAGTGCTCTTATAAATTGGGCTCATAACTGCAGGACATGTTCAATGCTCTTATAAATTGGGCTCATAACTGCAGGACATGTTCAATGCTCTTATAAATTGGGCCCATAACTGCAGGACATGTTCAATGCTCTTATAAATTGGGCTCATAACTGCAGGACATGTTCAATGCTCTTATAAAATGGGCTCATAACTGCAGGACATGTTCAATGCTCTAATAAATTGGGCTCATAACTGCAGGGCATGTTCAAGGGTCATAAACTGGGCTTATAACTGCAGGACATGTTCAATGCTCTTATAAATTGGGCTCATAACTGCCGGACATGTTCAATGCTCTTATAAATTGGGCCCATAACTGCAGGACATGTTCAATGCTCTTATAAGTTAGGGTCATAACTGCAGGACATGTTCAATGCTACTATAAATTGGGCTCATAACTGCAGGACATGTTCAATGTGCTTATAAATTGGGCCCATAACTGCAGGATATGTTCAATGCTCTTATAAACTGGGCTCATGACTGCAGGCCATGTCCAGTGCTCTTATTAATTAGGCTTGTAACTGCAAGACATGTTCAGTGCTCTTATAAATTGGGCTCATAACTGCAAGACATGTTCAATGCTCTTATAAATTGGGCTCATAACTGCAGGACATGTTCAATGCTCTTATAAATTGGGCTCATGACTGCAGTACATGTTCAATGCTCTTATAAATTGGGCCCATAACTGCAGGATATGTTCAATGCTCTTATAAACTGGGCTCATAACTGCAGGATATGTTCAATGCTCTTATAAACTGGGCTCATAACTGCAGGACATGTTCAATGCTCTTATAAATTGGGCTCATAACTGCAAGACATGTTCAGTGCTCTTATAAATTGGGCCCATAACTGCAGGACATGTTCAATGCTCTTATAAATTGGGCCCATAACTGCAGGACATGTTCAATGCTCTTATAAATTGGGCTCATGACTGCAGGACATGTTCAATGCTCTTATAAATTGGGCTCATAACTGCAGGACATGTTCAATGCTCTTATAAATTGGGCCCATAACTGCAGGACATGTTCAATGCTCTCATAAATTGGGCTCATAACTACAGGACATGTTCAATGTTCTTATAAATTGGACTTATAACTGCAGGACATCTTCAATGCTCTTTCAAATTGGGCTCATAACTGCAGGATATGTTCAATGCTCTTATAAACTGGGCTCATAACTGCAGGACATGTTCAATGCTCTTATAAATTGGGCTCATAACTGCAAGACATGTTCAATGCTCTTATAAATTGGGCTCATAACTGCAGGACATGTTCAATGCTCTTATAAATTGGGCTCATAACTGCAGGGCATGTTCAATGCTCTTATAAATTGGGCTCATAACTGCAGGACATGTTCAATGCTCTTATAAATTGGGCTCATAACTGCAGGACACATTCAATGCTGTTATAAATTGGGCTCATAATTTTAGGACATGTTCAATGCTCTTATAAATTGGGCCCATAACTGCAGGATATGTTCAATGCTCTTATAAACTGGGCTCATAACTGCAGGACATGTTCAGTGCTCATAAATTGGGCTCATAACTGCAAGACATGTTCAGTGCTCTTATAAATTGGGCCCATAACTGCAGGGCACTTTCAATGCTCTTATAAATTGGGCCCATAACTGCAGGACACGTTCATTGCTCTTATAAATTGGGCCCATAACTGCTGGACACATTCAATGCCCTTATAAATTGGGCCCATAACTGCAGGACACGTTCAATGCCCTTATAAATTGGGCCCATAACTGCAGGACATGTTCAATGCTCTTATAAATTGGGCCCATAACTGCAGGACACGTTCAATGCTCTTATAAATTTGGGCCATAACTGCAGGACATGTTCAATGCTCTTATAAATTGGGCTCATAACTGCAGGACATGTACAATGCTCTTATAAATTGGGCCCATAACTGCAGGACATGTTCATTGCTCATATAATGGGCTCATAACTGCAGGACACGTTCAATGCTCTTATTAATTGGGCCCATAACTGCAGGACATGTTCAATGCTCTTATAAATTGGGCTCATAACTCATAACTGCAGGACATGTTCAATGCTCTTATAAATTGGGCCCATAACTGCAGGATATGTTCAATGCTCTTATAAACTGGGCTCATAACTGCAGGACATGTTCAATGCTCTTATAAATTGGGCTCATAACTGCAGGATATGTTCAATGCTCTTATAAATTGGGCCCATAACTGCAGGACATGTTCAATGCTCTTATAAATTGGGCCCATAACTGCAGGACATGTTCAATGCTCTTATAAATTGGGCCCATAACTGCAGGACATGTTCAATGCTCTTATAAATTGGGCTTATAACTGCAGGACATGTTCAATGCTCTTATAAACTGGGCTCATGACTGCAGGACATATTCAATGCTCTTATAAATTGGGCCCATAACTGCAGGACACGTTCAATGCTCTTTTAAATTGGGCTTATAACTGCAGGACACGTTCAATGCTCTTATAAATTGGGCCCATAACTGCAGGACATTTTCAATGCTCTTATAAATTGGGCTCATAACTGCAGGACATGTTCAATGCTCTTATAAATTGGGCACATAACTGCAGGACATTTTCAATGCTCTTATAAATTGGGCTCATAACTGCAGGACATGTTCAATACTCTTATAAATTGGGCTTATAACTGCAGGACATGTTCAATGCTCTTATAAACTGGGCTCATGACTGCAGGACATATTCAATGCTCTTAAAAAGTGTGATCATAACTGCAGGACATGTTCAATGGTCATACATTGGGCTCATAACTGCAGGACATGTTCAATGCTCTTATAAACTGGGCTCATAACTGCAGGACATGTTCAGTGCTCATAAATTGGGCTCATAACTGCACATGTTCAATGCTCTTATAAACTGGGCTCATAACTGCAGGACACGTTCAATGCTCTTATAAGTTAGGGTCATAACTGCAGGACATGTTCAATGCTCTTATTAAGTGGGCCCATAATGGCAGGACACGTTCAATGCTCTTATAAATTGGGCTCATAACTGCAGGACATGTTCAATGCTCTTATAAATTGGGCCCATAACTGCAGGACATGTTCAATGCTCTTATAAATTGGGCCCATAACTGCAGGACATGTTCAATGCTCTTATAAACTGGGCTCATGACTGCAGGACATGTTCAATGCTCTTATAAACTGGGCTCAAGACTGCAGGACTTGTTCACTGCTCTTATAAATTGGGCCCATAACTGCAGGGCACATTCAATGCTCTTATAAATTGGGCCCATAACTGCAGGACATGTTCAGTGCTCTTATAAACTGGGCTCATAACTGCAGGACATGTTCAGTGCTCTTATAAATTGGGCTCATAACTGCAGGACATGTTCAATGCTCTTATAAATTGGGCCCATAACTGCAGGACATGTTCAATGCTCTTATAAATTGGGCTCATAACTGCAGGACATGTTCAATGCTCTTATAAATTGGGGCCATAACTGCAGGACATGTTCAATGCTCTTATAAATTGGGCTCATAACTGTAGGATATGTTGAATGCTCTTATAAATTGGGGCCATAACTGCTGGACATGTTCAGTGCTTTTTTAAATTGGGCCCATAACTGCAGGACATGTTCAATGCTCTTATAAATTGGGCTCATAACTGCAGGGCACGTTCAATGCTCTTATAAATTGGGCCCATAACTGTAGGGCACGTTCAATGCTCATATATTGGGCTCATAACTGCAGGGCATGTTCAATGCTCTTATAAATTGGGCCCATAACTGCAGGGTATGTTCAAAGCTCTTATAAATTGGGCTCATAACTACAGGACATGTTCAATGTTCTTATAAATTGGGCTTATAACTGTAGGACATGTTCAATGCTCTTATAAGTTAGGGTCATAACTGCAGGACATGTTCAATGCTACTATAAATTGGGATCATAACTGCAGGACATGTTCAATGTGCTTATAAATTGGGCTCATAACTGCAGGACATGTTCAATGCTCTTATAAATTGGGCTCATAACTGCAGGAAATGTTCAATGTACTTATAAATTGGGCTCATAACTGCAAGACATGTTCAGTGCTCTTATAAACTGGGCTCATAGGTTCATAGGTTCATACTAGGCTATCTGCCCTAGGGCATTTATAAGCCTAGCCAGAATGTGTTTGGCTTTCGCCACCCATTTTAAATTTATTTTGCTATGCCCTTTTTCGAGGTTTAATTGATATTGTGGGGTCTCGAACCATGACTGCCTGCTCTTCAGCCAACGTCTCTACCACTACACTATTGCTTTTTTATATTTTTTTATTTTTTATTTTTTTTCATAACTGCAGGACATGTTCAATGCTCCTATAAATTGGGCTCATAGCTGCAGGACATGTTTAATGTGCTTGTAAATTGGGCCCATAACTGCAGGACACATTCAATGCTCTTATAAACTGGGCCCATAACTGCAGGGCATGTTCAGTGCTCTTATAAATTGGGCTCATAACTGCAAGACATGTTCAGTGCTCTTATTAATTGGGCCCATAACTGCAGGACACATTCAATGCTCTGATAAATTGGGCACATAACTGCATGACATTTTCAGTGCTCTTATAAATTGGGCTCATAACTGTAGGACATGTTCAATGCTCTTATAAATTGGGCCCATAACTGCAGGACATGTTCAATGTTCGTATAAATTGGGCTCATAACTACAGGACATGTTCAATGTTCTTATAAATTGGGCTTATAACTGCAGGACATGTTCAATGCTCTTATAAAGTAGGATCATAACTGCAGGACATGTTCAATGCTCTCATAAATTGGGCCCATAACTGCAGGACATGTTCAATGCTCTTATAAATTGGGCTCATAACTGTAGGATATGTTCAATGCTCTTATAAATTGGGGCCATAACTGCAGGACATGTTCAATGCTCTTATAAATTGGGCTCATAACTGTAGGATATGTTGAATGCTCTTATAAATTGGGGCCATAACTGCTGGACATGTTCAATGCTCTTTTAAATTGGGCCCATAACTGCAGGATATGTACAATGCTCTTATAAATTGGGCTCATAACTGCAGGACATGTTCAGTGCTCTTATAAATTGGGCTCATAACTGTAGGACATGTTCAATGCTCTTATAAATTGGGCCCATAACGGCAGGACATGTTCAATGCTCTTATAAATTGGGCCCATAACTGCAGGACATGTTCAATGTTCGTATAAATTGGGCTCATAACTACAGGACATGCTCAATGTTCTTATAAATTGGGCTTATAACTGCAGGACATGTTCAATGCTCTTATAAAGTAGATTCATAACTGCAGGATATGTTCAATGCTCTCATAAATTGGGCCCATAACTGCAGGACATGTTCAATGCTCTTATAAATTGGGCTCATAACTGTAGGATATGTTCAATGCTCTTATAAATTGGGGCCATAACTGCAGGACATGTTCAATGCTCTTATAAATTGGGCTCATAACTGTAGGATATGTTGAATGCTCTTATAAATTGGGGCCATAACTGCAGGACATGTTCAATGCTCTTTTAAATTGGGCCCATAACTGCAGGATATGTACAATGCTCTTATAAATTGGGCTCATAACTGCAGGACATGTTCAGTGCTCTTATTAATTGGGCTCATAACTGCAAAACATGTTCAGTGCTCTTTTAAATTGGGCCCATAACTGCAGGACATGTTCAATGCTCTTATAAATTGGGCTCATAACTGCAGGGCACGTTCAATGCTCTTATAAAATGGGCTCATAACTGCAGGACATGTTCAATGCTCTTATAAATTGGGCTAATAACTGCAGAACATGTTCAATGCTCTTATAAACTGGGCTCATAACTGCAGGACATGTTCAATGCTCTTATAAATTGGGCCCATAACTGCAGGACATGTTTAATGTGCTTGTAGATTGGGCCCATAACTGCAGGACATGTTCAATGCTCTTATAAATTGGGCCCATAACTGCAGGACATGTTCAATGCTCTTATAAGTTGGGCTCATAACTGCAGGACTTGTTTAGTGCTATTATAAATTGGGCTCATAACTGCAAGACATGTTCAGTGCTCTTATAAATTGGGCCCATAACTGCAGGACACATTCAATAATCTTATAAATTGGGCCCATAACTGCAGGGCACGTTCAGTGCTCTTATAAATTGGGCCCATAACTGCAGGACACGTTCAATGCTCTTATAAACTGGGCTCATAATTGTAGGACATGTTCAATGCTCTTATAAATTGGGCCCATAACTGCATGACATGTTCAATGCTCATAAACTGGGCTCATAACTGCATGACATGTTCAATGCTCTTATAAACTGGGCTCATAACTGCAGGACACGTTCAATGCTCTTATAAGTTAGGGTCATAACTGCAGGACATGTTCAATGCTACTATAAATTGGGCTCATAACTGCAGGACATGTTCAATGTGCTTATAAATAGGGCTCATAACTGCAGGAAATGTTCAATGCTCTTATAAATTGGGCTCATTACTGCAGGACATGTTCAATGTGCTTATAAATTGGGCTCATAACTGCAGGACATGTTCAATGCTCTTATAAATTGGGCTCATACCTGCAGGACATGTTCAATGCTCTTACAAATTGAGCTCATAACTGCAGGACATGTTCAATGCACTTATAAATTGGGCTCATAATTGTAGGATGCGTTCAATGCTCTTATAAATTGGGCACATGACTGCAGGACACATTGAATGCTCTTATAAATTGTGCTCATCACTGTAGGACATGTTCAATGCTCTTCTAGATTCAGCCCATGACTGCAGGACATGTTCAATGCTCTTATGAATTGGGCACATAACTGCAGGACACGTTCAATGCTCTTATAAATTGTGCTCATAACTGTAGGACATGTTCAATGCTCTTATAAATTGGGCCCATAACTGCAGGACATGGTCTATGCCCTTATAAATTGGGCCCATAACTGCAGGACATGGTCAATGCGCTTATAAATTGGGATCATAACTGCAGGACATGTTCAATGCTCTTATAAATTGGGCCCATAACTGCAGGACATGTTCAATGCTCTTATAAATTGGGCCCATAACTGCAGGACATGGTCAATGCACTTATAAATTGGGCCCATAACTGCAGGACATGGTCAATGTGCTTAATAATTGGGCTCATAACTGCAGGACATGTCCAATGCTCTTATAAATTGGGCTCATAGCCTGATCATCAATGCTAATATAACAAAGCTTTATTGCTTGTGAAATCTTATCCAAGAACGGGAATGTATCTAATGACATGCGTACCGAGTTTAAGGACCTGGGCATTATAGTGAATAATGCTTGAATGTATTAATGGGAAAACCTCAAGGATACAAACATGTCATATGCTAATACCAAGACCTAAACAGTGATTTCTTACAAACATTGATATTCAACTAGTTTAAAGTAATGGGATTCACCTCCAATATCCCCTTCCTTAAGTACTTTGACTCCATGTTTGCACAACCACGGAGAAAGGACTAATGCCTTCAAATTAAGAAAGTATTCCCATACCCTGTCTATATCATTTTGTTACTGCTTAAACTGGATTTTATTTTCCAATTCCGCTCTAACTCCTCATTACCCAGCCACTACCGCATAACCCACTCAGCATTTTGAGGACTATAAACAAACAAGCAAGCCAAAAAAAAGTCAACATACTCAACGTTGATGTGACTGTCACTTAGCATTATAGATGTGAGACAAATGGTAGAAACAAAACCAAATATGTTAAAACAACTAATGACTGAGTGCTTACACTGGTAGGCAACAAGGAAAGTGAAAAACATCTCCTGGATTTCTTACTCGGAATGACCTGACCATCTTGGTAAAAATTCTTCTCGGTTCAGAGTGATTTAATTAATGTTTATAATGTGTAACATAATGAATATTTATTCGGTTTACATGGGCTTGCACCTGGACTTGAGGTTCCAAGAGTAAGATATACTTCAAAAATAAAACTACATACTGTTTTTTAAAAAAAGATTGTAAACAAAAACCTCTCTCTAAAATAGTAACAAAAGTCCTGTTTTTTTTAAGAAGTTTGGCAGTAGCTACATGGCAAATGCTACAGATATTGTTGCTAAACACATGGGCATAAGCCCTTGTCTGATCTTGATATGATTTGGATTGCTACTATAGGATATCTATAGTATTCTTTAATTACTTGAAGTTCCTGTGTTTATAGGTTCTTAGGTTGGTATTAGCCTATCGGCCCTAGGACCTATACAAGCCTAGCCATAACAATTCCCTGGCTATTTCTTCCCGCAGTATTCAACAGTGTTGTTGATCCATACAACGTAATGCTGATAGCTGTTTAAATAGCATCTGACAAATCTAATCTCTGAAATAATGCACTGGAGTTTCCGACTGTGTCTGTCTGAATTACTAAACAGTTCCAGCTTACTTTCTGCTCTACTTCCATATAAGGTAACTAAATCTTTTCCCTTAGAAGCATGCCTCTCAACCTTTGAGCATTAAAAATGATAGCACTAACCTTTAAAAATCAAAGCAAAATATCAATAAAAGGAACACTTTCATATTCTTTAGAATATAAGGTCTTCAGATGCTTTAGAATATAAGGTCTTCAGATGCGAAGTCTCATACAGTTTATGAAAAAAACTATTTGCTGTAGTTTGCATAAATTATTTAATGTACATACTCGTAAAAGATTTAACTTTTCAAGTTAATTCAAGTTCATACAATATCTATGTGTGCAATACCCTAAATGGCACATTTTTATACATGTAATGTCTGTAAGTGTTTGTCCTAGTATTACTAAATAGTGACTGTATGTATGTATGTATGTTTCTTGCACTGGCAATGAAGGAATGTAATTTCATTTAGCTGTACTATATGTGTATCTAAATGACAAGAAAGTTGACGTTGACTTTGATCTTTTACTGAGAAAAATCAGTAAATGTAAGATATGCAAGGCAGGATCTATGGACATAAAACATAGCATAAGCCTGAATCATAACAGCTGAGAGGTATGCTTAGTACTTTAGAGTTTATATCAAAATGAGACATTTGTGCTCTTTTTCCTTTTATAAAGATGAAGAAGACATGATTAGCCTTTTGCCTTTACCAGTGCACTTTTTTATGATATTGTGATAACGCCATTCTTGCAGCATTCATTTCTCTTTCTCTTTTGGTTATTTAGGTCTGTCTTTTTGCTGCTGTAAGAGGTATTATTGATACAGAATTGTATCACCTTCTGAAATATGGAATCCTTTTCCATTTCTTCTTTTATAACTGCAAGTGTGAATACTCTAGAAAATGCACATTCAACTATCAGATTCCATTTTTTTCTTCAAACTCATTACACTTTTCCTTTTTGTGTATTTTAATGTGCATATCTTGAAAAATAATCTAAAGTTCTGACATTTCCTTTGAACAGATTTTTGTGTTCTTCAAGTAAGCTATGTGGTCAGTTATTTTTTGGCATTATCTCTTGTACTGTGTTTAGGATTTGCCTTGGTTTGGTTTTAGTGTAGCTAAATAGACAAGACAAGGCCTTTTTTTTTGACTTGTTTTTTTTTTAGGTTAAATTTTTTTTTTACCACACATCTAATGGAATGACCTCTAAGTTTATGCTTTTATAGATACAAGTCTTAATCTAAGCTTTGGCTTTAGCTGTTTAGGAATGCATTTGTCTTCCATGCTGAGTGAGTGCTAAGCATGCTTATTGTCTGATACAGATATAATTTAAGTTTTGTTGACTAAGTTAATTCCTGTAATCATATGGCTTATTTTCTGAGGGTGATCTGAATGGTATTCATACTGATCAGGTGATGGTAGGCAGTGATACTGGTGAAATTCTTTTTTTTTTTTTTTAATGTCTTTGCTTTTGTGGTTTATAGACTGCTAGGAGAGAGATGAACATGGCAATGAAGTGAGTACTGTGTTTAAATAAAGATGTAATAATTAATGACAATAACCAAGAATGGGATTTATGAGGAAGCTTGGATGATATAATTCTGGCAGAAGTGATAGAAACTGTTTTGACTAATGGAAGTGAAATTTTGTAGAGTGTTGTCCATAAATGTTGCTCAGAATATGAGGAAGGCACTGAACTTGCTTGGATAACATATAGGGTTGTAGCAAATGTTTGGAAAAACAGTTGTAGAAATTGGTGGAGGTAATAATTAATATATATGCAATAGCTTCTAAACTGTCAAATGTAAATATAAATAAATGGTGGCGACAGAGGTGCAAGCACTGGAGGGCAAATATTTAGTGAGGAAATAAGAAAATTATATGTAGTGGCATTAAGAAATGCTACTGATTATGTTGCTGAGAAGGGACAGCAGAGATATATAGTTTTAAAGGCTGGTTATAAGAATAATGAGCAAGAAATATAAACCAATGAACAGGGATGGGGATCTGTATATAAAACATCAGTGCAGTTATTCATTTAGTTTCTTAGGAGTTTTGTGAAATAACATTTCAGACATATTTAGGGCTGAAAATTCACATTTGCTGAAAGATGACAGGCTTTTTCCATATAAAGAATATGTGGCCATTCAAAACAGTGTAGGGACCACCACAGTAAAAACTGAGCGCTTTCATTGTATTTTATTAGAGATCGCTGAATTTGTTTGAAGAACCTTAGCAAAACAGTAAGGAGCCCTAAAAAAGGCACCTTTCCATGTGGTGCATGTACACAGTGTAGATTTGTTGATACCATACCATACTTTTTAGTAGTGAGCTTGGATAAATCGTTTGAAATTAATGGGCATTTAATTGTTATAAAGACTTAGCTTATTAGGACATACTCAGGTATGCTTGCTTGCACTGCATTTGAATTGTTTTTACTGCTGTTTTAGCTACTTTTCTGTATATATATATATATATATATATATATATATATATATATATATATATATATATATATATATATATATACATATATATATAAAATACCTTTCCTGTAACTAGTGTAGTCCAGATTCAGATTTGCTGTATCCAGGACTGTATGTAAGCTTCTGAACCCTACCCAAGCTTTCTGTGTTGGAGGGAAGCCTTCTAGCTTATCAATGGGAGTGGTAAGCACTAGGTAACCTATCTATCACATTAGGAGTGGTTCTGGCCCAGAAATTGTAGTTATTGGCCATTTGGGCAGTTTTTCCATCTCTCTCAACTTTCTGATTTAAAAGCCTACATTTGCACTTGTTTCCCCCCTTTCCTGTAGCTAGTTTAGTCCAGATACAGATTCTTAGTTTTAGCACTTGAATTTGCTTATTCGTGATCAGCACTTGTTCAGAACTTGTAAGCACTAAATAACCTACTAATTACTACAGCACTCAAACCTTCCTCATTACCCAGAGGAAAACAGTTTTGGTAATTACTTTCCTCACTTACTTAGAGAAAAACAGCTCTTGTACTCACTTTCCTCACTTATCTAGAGGAAAATAGTTTTTTTATTCAGGCATGTCCAAGGGTCAGCTCCCAGTGTTCTCTCCTGTCTATCTGATGAATCTGGGCATCTTGGGGCAATGTAGAAATTGCCGCATGTACACAGACAACCCTCTCCTCCTACCACCCAACACAACAACCTGTGAGAGATGCACTTATCTAGCCAAACTGGAGGTAATGACCAATCAAGACTGAACTTGACATTCAAGAGGAGAAGGTAAACACTTGCACCACACCACACTCATCACATAGTCTCTCTAAATCTACACCACCAAAATCCACACATAGAAACACAAAAACATTGCCAAAAAGTGCATTGTCATCCCCTTTGGTAAAAACTCTGTAGCCATGAGCTACAACATAGGCAGTAGTATATTTAACAACGAAAGTGTGATAAGAGACCTTGGGACACAGGTGGACAGTAGTCTCTTCTTTGATAATCTCATCACCACAGTAGTCAGGAAATCCTTCTACATGGCACACCTCATCACAAAAGGGTTCTCATCCAGAAAAAAAGAGGTTATTGTTCCCCTCTACTCATCACTCATTAGATCCATTATAGAGTACAACGCCCCTTTTGGTATGTACCTCACAAGACATCTACAACTAGAAAGGCCGCAGAAATACCTCACAAAGAGGATTACCAGCCTTAAACAGATGCCCTACATAGACCATCTCAAAAAACTCCAGCTTTACTCTGTTGCATATCGTCTACTCAGAGGTGATCTCTGCCTAACATACAAAGCTATGTCAAACCCAGAGCTGTTGGACATGCTCCACTTAAAGAAATCCCAATCCCTCCAAGCTACATGCTCTAGGGACCTAAACCTTGTCACCACAATAAACAGAACATGCCAGAGGGATAGATTCCTGTCCCAGAGACTTCCCATACTCTGCAATAAACTACCTATGTATATCAAACAAAGCTCCTCATTAGCACTCTTCAAGAAAAATCTTGATGATTGGATGGCAAATAGGAAATTCACTCTGGGGATCACCTCTGTGGCTCTTGCTCGACAATGGCACAGGAAAATAATTTTCTTGGGTGGAAAAGCCAGGGTACCTTTTTGGCTGGGCTTGTATAGGCCCCAGGGCTGATAGCCTAGTACCTACCTATGAACCTATGAACCTATAAGGTTACCTTCAGGAAAATGTCATGAAGTGTTTTATATTAAGCCAGAAACTGTGAAATGGTGCATGGGAGGTAAAGGTTTCATTAGACTGCACTGATGGAAAATAATGCATTTACCAAGTATGCCGATTATTAAAAGACATACTTAACATAGTGGGGACAACTCAAATCCTGGTATTGTGGGGGGTTTTTTCAGTATTTAATGTGTGAATGTATGAACATATCTGTGCCATGTGGACAGCATGAGAAAATAAAGTAATGTAACGTGTTCTGCTCAAAGTGCAATTTAGGTTTGTTTGTTTGAATTCACAATTTTAAGTCAGGAGATTAAGTAAAATATGGTAACTGGATAGAAAAATGTGCATGAAATGAATGAAAAAATGCCAGATTATACAAAGCATGTGCTTAGAAGTAGAGACATCTGATGGTAAAGCTAAAAATAAATATGAACATGTAGATGCAACATATTTGAAGCAGCTGTGGTGAATATAAAAACTGCAAGTAGTTTTGCCATGCTTGAGGTAGAAGACTGGGGACAAAAGTGGTGAGCAATTGAAGAAGAAAGGTATTCATAGGAGACAGACTAAGAAGAAGGAAGAGACAATTGGAATAATGACCATGTGAAGTAATATTTTAGTCCCGCTTCAATAAAATCCTCGCCTCTCACTGTTAAATTGCTTATTCACATAAGCTGCCTTTTATAATATTTTCTTTTGTCTTTCTGGGGTGTGTACTATTATAATGCAAATAAGCATTATTTTGCACTTCTTTCTTATAAATCTTAGTAATTAACTTACTACCAGACTTAAAAACAGTAACATCAAGGAAGTTTATAGTGAAAGACTATACTGACAAGTAAAAATTAAATACGGGCTAATATTGTTAATATACGTAACAAACTCATTTAAAGACTGTGCACCCCCTCTCCAAATTAAAAACACATCATCTATAAAATGCAAACATGTTCTGACATTTGTTGTAAAATTACTCTGTAGGATGTTAATAGTCTCCCACCCATGTATGAATAAGTTGGCATAACACCATTGATTTGACAATAAAAGTTATCCTTAAATTCAAAATAATTATAATTTAAGATTACATCTAATAGTTCCTTTAATAAGCTTACTATGTTGCTTGAAAATAACTTAGACTTTAATAATTCTAACCTCAGAACTTCCATCCCTTCAGCATTGGGTATGACCGTGCATAAAGCTTTAATATCTAAAGTTACCAACAAGTCAGTCTCCAAAATAGTTATTTCTTTTATATTGTTTATAAAATCAAATGTGTCTTTAATATAAATACTAGTAGAACACACTATTCTTGAAGATGTTTCTCTACAAAGATAGCCATACTTTTGGTTTTACTATTGAGGCTAGACACAATTGGTCATAATGGGGGATTATCCAGATCTTTATGAATTTTGGGTATATCAAAAATCTGACTCACCTTAGGATTATCTATTCTAAAATATTTTCTAGTTGCTTCAGTAATTCTCCCACTATAAAACCATTCCTTAATCAATAAATCAATAAAAGAATAAGCCTTTTTAACTTCCAAAAATGTTACTTTTTTTATAAAAATTGACATCAGATAACAGCTCCAACATTGTTGTGTCAAACATATTCCTGTCTGTAGCCACCAAAACATTGTCTTTGTCAGACTCTAAAATCAGAATGTTATCATCATTGATTAAAGTATAAAATATTTCTTCTTCTATAAAATATTTCTTTAAGATATGATAAATATATAAGATTAACAGTTTTAGTGAAAAACTATGCTGAGATTTTAAACATAGCTATTAGGAAAGTAGGAAGGTCATTAATGATGCATAGCAGAAATTAACAACTCCACAAACACCAGTGCTAGGGATTTAAATATTCCCCTAAATAAATAAATACGTAAATATGTCATGCCCTCATGGCCTGTTTATTTCAAAATACATACCCCTTCTCTGGGGAAAAAAAAACATTAATCAGAAAGATAGACCCTCACCATCTTTAAGACAAACCTTGATAACTGGATGGACAGGAACATAATCTCCCTAGATCTATCTTGTGTTGCCCTCTTGGACACAGGAAGAGGAGGAACCATATTAGAGTAGGTGCTGACAAAGTCCTAATGATCGTCTGATTTTTCCTGCTTTTTAGATCCTATTGTCCAGTGATCTTAAAGCGAGGAAAGCTGATATAGCTCATGATTATTTATGTGCTGCTGAATGTGCAGGTGCAGTACATTTATTTTAATGTTTAAATCTTTTTGTAGCTATGCAAATGATTTATTGAAAGATGGTGTTATGAGAAGACAGACTATATACTTATATAATAGATGGTGTTATGAGAAGATAGAATATATACTTATGTAAGTGGAATTTTGACACCAAAATTAATAAATTATTTTATATTTCCAGTGAGGATTAAGGGAGAAAATAGGCTTTATTGATCATTTTGTTATATGAGCCAGGTCTGGAGAAGATATTAATGTAACAAAGAAGGGGAAATTATTTAAAATGTTAACTGGTATTATGGTAGAAGTATAGAAATGAATGTGATGACATCAGACTTATGAAAATATCATTCTGGTATTTATTTGTTTTATGGAACATGAGAGAAATTGTGGGTAATACTGAAAGGTAAGTATAAGAGGGATAACTTACTTGTGTTGAAAAGCTGTTATAACAAGAAAAATTATAAGTACGAGTCAATTTTGTTTGGTTTTGAAAAGGTACTAGGACAAAAAATAAAATGGAGAAGGAAAGATTTGTGAGTTAAATGAAGAGTAAAACACTGAAGAGATAAACTTATTGTCTGAAGGGGAGGAAGGAGATATGACTTCTATTTGGCATCTTAACTGCAATATGTAGAAAAAAATGGAAGTGGTTATGAATAATAAGAAAGACTTAGTACAACAAATAAATTCAGACAGAGAGAGAAATGAATAAAATGGGAAATGAAAACAGTAACTGATGTGTAACAAAAGGAACTAGAAAATAGATAAAGATGACTGAGTGGAAGTACTGAAAAATATTACTATAGATAGTTTAGTCTGTATCTCTCTTATATAGATAGTTCATTATGGAAGGATGGAATCAATTATATATTTTATAAAGAGATGGAAGGAAAGGAAATAGTATTTTCTTGAATTGTTTAATAAAATGCTTAAGAAAGGTACACAAAGAAGCATGACTGGAATAATCAGATTTATATGCAAGAAAGGCAAAAAGGAAATGTTAAAATACTGGTGATCAATTATATTATGCAATTGTAAAATGCTAATGAAAATATTGCAGGATGTATTTAACAAACCAGATAAAGTAATACAGGAGAAATATTTTTGGAATCCAGGGACAAGAAATAAAACAGATGTTAATTTTGATTACTGAGGTGGTAGATGTTACATTTAGAGAAGTGACAGATGGTAGATGATTTGCATAAAAAATAGACAAAATATTTTTTGAAAAAAAAAATAGAACAAAATTGTGGAAGAAAGTGGGAATTAAATAAGTGTGCATGTCAACTGGTGTATATAGATGATTTGATACTGATAGCAAAACCAAAACTGGATAAAGGAAATATTAGATGTGGAGAGCTGTTTGAAGTAAATTGTATTAAAGCTGAATAAGACAAAAACTAACTAATGAAGCATAAGCTAAGTATATTTTTCAAACAGATATGACATATTGGGAATACATTAAACTACAATGGAAAAAATGAAAATATTGGGAATGCATTTTGGAAAAAAAAAGACCCATAAAAATCCATTGGGAAAGTAATGGAATAAATTAAGGCTACAGGTAATTTATGGAGAGTGTTTAGGGGTTATGAAGAAACTATACTTTGTAAATTTGATGATATTTTTGATATGTGTTTTTATGGGCAGATGAGGAGAACACGAGTCATGGCTGAATCTGATTAAAAGGAGAATTTATATAATGTGACAGAAAAAGGATGTTTAGAGTTGTTTAACCTAGTGATAAATTTTATATCATGCAAATATTCTGGATGTTAAAAGTAAGAAAATATGACAACATTAACAGAATAATAAGGATGAAATAAACAGGCAGAAAAAAAGTATATTAGAAGAAAGTTACCAGAATATAGGAAAAGCTATGACTATAAAAAAGATACTGAGAAGATTCACCAAGGCAAGAGGGAATGGTATAATATGATAGTACAGATTCCATTTGGTAGCCCATGGGTAAGATGTGTTAATAAAGGAAAAAGTATAATTCAGGGAATACATACAACATTTCAGTATGTATGGGAATGGGCAAACTTTTTTTCACAGAGGTTGTTGTTTATCATACTTTTAAGGTTGTAATGCAGAATAACAGGACAAGGAAAGAAAATGGAATGTGTGTGGAGTGGAAGACATTATACACATATGTTTGAAATGTAAAAAAGTGAAGGCTTTCTGGGGGTAGTATGTAAAGTGTAAAAACGAATTCATGAAAATTTTCTGTTTTTTATTATGTAGAGTAAAAATGACTTGGTATGATTAAGTTGATTATGTATGGAATGTACAAAACTAGTGTTAAAATACAGGAAAACAAAATGCATATGACATGCATTTGGCTTATATGGGAAGGGAGAACAGAAGAAAATATGCTTTAATTAGAGATGGGATGTTAAAGATGCATTAACAAGATCAGTTTATGCTTGAACAGAAGAGATTGGTTAGAGAAGGGAAACATTTTACATAACATGATGTGTGTATATTCATGTGTACAATTATAATTGATTTTCCAAATTTTGTAACATAAAAAATATAATTACTGAGTTACTGGAAATAAAGTACCCCTACTCTTTCACTAAATGCCTTCATAGTCACTTGAACTGTCACCAGTTCAGGCATAAGGGCAGAGCCGGATCCAGCACTAGGTGACCAAGGCAGTTGCCTGGGTCCCACTGGCTGACAGAGGGTTCACTGGTTGGGAGATTAGTTTAAAAAACAAAACAAAAAATTACTTATTTTTTTAAAGGGCATTCTTGTTTAAGAATGCCCTTTGTGTCTGTTCATACACATACCTGTTGGGTCTGTGAGAACTGTTTACTTCTTTGTCTTACATGAGTTGAATTTGAATACAGGAAGATGTTTGGACTGTAGACCAAGAATGAACAAGTAAGAGATGTGTCTGCAGGTGTGTGAGCGCACACGAAATTTGAATACAAGAAGACTTTGGGACTGCAGACTATACCTCTCAACCTCTTAGAACAAAAGATCTGGGCAAAACCATAATTAATGGGGGGGGGGCAGAAGCCCAAAAATAGGGACAATTTTTAAATACTGCACTTAAAAACCTTAGAAAGTTGAAAGAATAGCAGGCTTTGCATTAGCATGAATTTTCTGAAGGGTATGAATTCTGAAACTCAAATGTCTGTCATTATTTTCAGACTTCAATCTTCAATGATTTGTCAACGATTTGCTAGATAACCTCAATTTTATGAAAAACAGAGCAAAAATAAGAGGCAAAAATCTGGATATTCTGTGAAAATCTGTACAGTTGAGAGGTTTGCTGCAGACCACGAAGGGACAAGCAAGAGGTAGGGGTGTACGTGTGTGTGTGTGTGTGTGTGTGTGTGTGTGTGTGTGTGTGTGTGTGTGTGTATATAGGTGTGTACATATAAGAGGTAGATATTTAGGTGTGTGTGTGTGTGTGTGTGTGTGTGTGTGTGTGTGTGTGTGTGTGTGTGTGTGTGTGAGAGGGAGGTGGGTAGGTACAGAATGTCCAGATTTTTGCCAAGTTTCTCATAAAATTTGTGATTTTCTGGAAAATCATTGAGGACTGAAGTTACTAAATAACGGCAAACATTTGAGTTTCAGACTTCATATCCTTTAGAAAAATGTATGCTAACACAAACCAGGTTATTCTAGCAACTTTTTAAGTTCATGAAAGCAATATTTAAAATCTGTTCTTATTTATTCTAGGCTTTGTCAAGATGTCTTGCACTAAGATGTTGAGAAGTAGGGGTGTGTATGTGAGAGATAAATGCCCAAGTTAGGGAAAGCAGGTAGTTAGTAATTTGCCTAGGCTCAAACCCTGTACCTTAGTTATAGAAAACAAGAGCCTGAATCTTCTACCCCAGCTACCAAGCTGCATTTTTAAAAGAACCGATTTTTAGGCTCATTTTTCAAGGAACTGAGTTTGAGTTTGAGATTAAGCATTTTTCAAGAAACTGAGTTTCCAGTGCATTTTCAAGGAACTGCAAGTTACAAGGGAAGAGAAGTTTAATGCTGCTCATGCTAAGTCTGTTTACAATGTGCAACTGTTTTGTTCAGCAAATAGAATCACTATTATGTGATTATTAGAACTGAAAAGCTTAGTAGCACAACAGACAACATACTTTCTTTTGATGCAGAAGGCTATGGGTTCTACTCCCACAGCATGTCGATGGATTGCTGACACTGTATTGTACCTTAAGAAGGGGTGGGGTACTGCAGTCCTTAGTCTTTCCTCCTTTGGATGAGATGCCTAGTAAATATGAACCTGTTATCAGTTTCCATCCATTCCCTATTGCAATATTACCAGCTTAACATTTTTTAATGTAACATAGGCAATTTAAAGTTGTTTGGTAGCAGCAACCTCTTCATTAGTTACAGATCTTTTTAATGTGAAATTATTCAGACGATTTTTTACTTCTGCAGAGATTGTTATATTGACTGATATCGGTGGATTGTAATGACAGGAGTTTGAGTGGCCTTTATGTTTGAAATGTTCTGAATTGGGCAGGTTAGTCATTATTGGTTCATATATTTTGTTTCATTGCTTACTGGAAAATGTTCAAAACTATACATTTAAAACACACTTTAACACGTAGTGCTGCATTATACAAGGGATATAAATTAATGCAATCAGGGAGATGAATCAAACAACTCTTGCATGTTTTCATGGTCCTAAAATGTGTGCAAGGGGCCTATGATTTGAAAATAACCCAAAGGTAAACTTATTATGCCACTGGCCAGATGCATTTTCTTTGAATGTGGTTTTCAGTGTTGTTTCATTGAATGGGAGTTTCAAGGGCAGAGAAGATTTAATGCTAAGTCTGTTTTCATTGTGAGACTATATTGCTTTGTTTAGCAAATGCCTATCAGTATTTGTGCTATAACATTTGAAATAAAAGTATTACATTACATCCAAATATCTGTAATCATTGTAGAAGTAAAGCAGAAAACAGTATGAGACTGAGAGGTATGAACAGTGTTTACAGTAACTGGGGAGAAATAGCCAAATAATGGAACACTTGAATGGCTGTGGGGGGGGGGTAGGGGGTTGTGTAAGGGGGGGGAGTGGCTGTGTATGGGGGAGCTATGATCCATCACCCTGCCTAGGGCCTCATTTGACCTTGATCTGGCTTTGTATATGGGACTCACTTTTATGTTTGTCTGAGTGTGATCACATTCCAGAAAGCAGAAAGGCAAGCATTTCCTTGTGGCTATTTGAATCCACAATTTCTGCACATTGATGTTCTATTCTGGTTTATATTCTTAATCTTTGACATGCTTTTTACTGTTTTTGATTTCTGATCTACCTCCATATGTGTCTTTTGTGTGCTGCATTGTAAACTGTTTGTCTTATCTCTATCGTTTAATGATTTTGTCTTATTCTTCTGAAATTTCTAATGTCTTTCCATAGTTAAGGCTTTTAATGGGACTTTTGTGCCAGATATCCCTTTCTATTTGAACTTCCCTGGCTAACAGTTCTGGATAAACTTATAGATATCAGACTAGAAGCCAAAGTAGCCACAATTGCAGAGAAGGCCAAAGAGAACAGATTGAAGTGGTTCAGTCAAATGTGCTGGAAAGCAGAAGATTATGTAGTGAAGATGATTTGAGAGACATGGGAAGAAGGAGAAAGGAAACAAGGGCATCATTCCAAAAGATGGGGGGAAGACCCATAACAATCAGACATGACTGGTGAAGGAGTTGGTAGGAAAGTGGCACTAAATCAAGACAGGTGGTGACAGCTGATGGAAAACTACAGCTTCATTTAGAGAATAGTGAAACTGGATTGATGATGGCTATATTTAAATATTGGTGAAATTACAGTTCCTGTCCAGAAATGTGAGCCTTGTATAGCAAATGTCTAATGCTTAATTTTGTGTTTGTTTAGCCTTGTTAAACTTTGCTTTGTAAGGTATGTTGTTTTGTGACTTTGAGTATCTTGTCAACTCCCTTAAACTGCAGAATAAACATCTTCAGTTTCTGACTATATTTGGTATATGTCATAGATCTTGTCATGTGGAAGACAAGAGGTTTTAAACTAATGTCTCCTGTAATATTAACTGCTGTGACATCCTTTCTGAATTTAGATACTAAGGTGATCCATTTTGGATTCAGACAATGATTACCTAAGTCTGTATTAAAAGCAAGAGGATATGAAACCTGTAGTTATATTTCCTTTTCTTGTTATTATACTTTAATTTGTTTAAAAGCATTTCTCAGTTTAACACTCTTTCTCTAACTGTAACTTGCATTTCACATTTCTTCTGATACTGTTCAGTGACATAGACCACTTTCATAGAACAATTTACAGGCAATGACACTTATCCTTTTATCTACATCGTTGTTTGATTATGTCCTTTCCATTAAGAACTTCTCACATATAATCTGGGCAGCATCTTTCTAGGAACATTTTTTTTCAAGTTTAAAACAATAAAACAAAATATTTTTCTGACTACAGATATTTTTCTTGTTCATTTTCACTGTCAATTTTTGCATCTGAGCACCCTTCATATTTTGATAACTACTTTCTTTTTCATTGTTAGGCAGTGGAATTTTACCTTTGGTGAGACACTCCATTAAAAGACCAGCAAGCAACATATTTTTAAGATTGTTTAACTTTATAAAACAAAAGCAGCAAGGCAAACCGAACCATGAATCAAACAAAAAAAATAAATAAATAAAGAAGTTAAGTGCTTTCATGTATAAGAATATAAATTGATTTCATCATAACTGAATAAACAACCATAAAACCAATTTAAGTAAAAAAAATCATAAAGTCATGTGCCAATAAATCATCCTATAAGGTTTCACCTACAATTGTATACATACTTGATTTAACTATTAAAACTGGGTCTATGTTTAACCATCAAATAACATTTCCATCAAATGGCTAAGGGTGGGGTGGGGCAAAGCCCCCCACCTGGGTAGGTTTGAAATGCTGCATTTTATGAGATGGAAGTGTTGGCTAACAAATTACTTTCCCTGGTGAACTAATGAATGTTCACTGAATGAACATTCCATGGTTAGGGGTCAATGTTTAGCTTTTCAATGTAAATTTTATTTGACTGTTAAATATAGACCCCAGTAAAACTAATTAGTAAAAAAAACACTGACATTTATATATATAGCTTATTTTTTCATTCTTTCATTTCAGAGCTGTGGTCATTACATCTGACCTCAATATTGCAGGAGCTCTGTCACAAAGCCCAACACCTACAAGTTTACTGAGACTTTTGTGCTTGTTTCATGTAAGCATATTTGTCACGATAAACCTTGCTGTGTATTAACTTTTATCAGTTAAATATATGCCTACTCTGTGAAATAGTAGGACCCCTTACTAAGCAGGCCACTGTCTCCTTTTGTTTGACCAATAGACTATACTGTATATGCTAGAGATTTAGTCTCAGGAAATGACAGAAAACAAGTTTTACTGGCATCTTTGTTAATTGCTTTGTTCTGGCTATAAAGTGATTGCCCTCAGTTATAAATTGACTTGAGGGTAGGAGGTCCGCTGCCCTACCCCCAATTCCCACCCACTGTCTCTTACTCTAATTATACTTCCTAAATACACATTTCACTTGTGACTTTTTTCCAAAACCCTCCCCAATTCACCTTACTCCTTCTATACATACACTTCTGTTTCTTGTTTTCTACTTCCATACTTTTTTAAATTTTTAGCCTCATTCCCAACTATCTTTCTCCCTCCCATACTGCTCTGCACTATATCCATTTATAATCACACCCTACCTAATAGTAGCTATCTATTCCACATTGTATCATTTTCATTTCCCAAATAAACCCTTACTTTCTTATTTGGACTACATCATTATAGTCTAGCCTTTAATACCCCTCTGTTCCTTGCATTTTAGAGAAAATACTTGAACAACCTACCACTCTTCTTTTATAAACTTATACTTCCTTTATCTCCACCTCCTGCAAACTCCCACCACTTCCAACTACTCTCTAATCAGTCTACTACACAACATTCCCTCTTACACCTCACCCATATTACTCTAACCACACCCCCTTTTTCTACACTACTATCCCACAGTATTTTTACTTATACTCTCCCGCCTATAACTGCTTCACTTCCAACAGCCCTAATTCTCCCCCTACTTCCATTTAAGCTATCTCACTCTGCACAAATCATGCAGTTTTACTCATGCCTCTCATTTCTCTTCCTTCTTCTCCTTTCTACCCTAACATCTCCTCCAGCAGAACTACTACAAAAGCATCCCTCAACTATTACCTCATCATCACCACTCAATCCCTCCACCACAAGCTTCTTCCAAGTAACCCCAACACTGATCTCCATACCGATCTTTTTCTAGTCCCACTCTAAAGTCCTCAATAATAACCATTACAACTGCTACAACCTAAAATTAATACAAATACCCAAATTACTTAAAACTCCTAAAACAACTAGACATTCTTTCATAGCCTTAAACTTGTATGGGGACATTCACCCCAACCCAGGTCCCATTCCTACTATACAGACAAAAAAAAAGCTAAAACTTATCTCTCTTAATACCAGGAGCATGTGCAATAAACTGACACTGTTTCATGCCTGGTTAACACATTCTAACCCAGGCATCCTTGGTACTACAGAGACTTTGGTAAAACCAGAAATAAAAGATACTGAAATTCTTTACCCCTGATTACAGCATTATCATAGTAGACAGAACACACAAAAAGGTGGTAGAATAGCCCTAATTTTCCGTAACAACTTAATAGTTTCCCTATACTCAAATACTATATCAAAATTCTGCACAGCAAAAATCCTTATAACATCTCTAAAAATTAACTCATCTAAAATGTCTACATAGCTGTTTTATACATCCCTCCTGGGCAAAACATTCCCATTCTAGAAAATATTCTAGCCTGGATATCTGAAACAGTACTGAACATAACTATTATCCTAGGGGATGTTAACATTAACTGGCAGACACTAACCTCACACCATCCAAAAACAGTATAAACCTCTCTGGGTTTATTCAACTTATAAATACTCCTACCAGATAGAACAATAGCATCCAACACTCCATCCTGCACTGGATACTAGTCTCATACCCCTCATAATTTACATCCTCAGGCACACTCCCAGACTTCTTAAGTTACCACAAACCATCCTATACTCACAGGACTATCAGTAATGCTATATGCAACCTACAAAAATTCAGCAAAGAGGTATTTAATGAATCTCTAAAAGCTATAGACCTGTCCATCTTAAAAAGACTTCCCCTTAATGATGCAGTTGAACATTTCAATACCACCTTCCTAAGCATTCTTAACTTCCTAACCCCTCAACGAACAAAAAGAATAAAAAAATAACCATGCCCCATAGCTCACCAAATCATGCAAAATTCTAATGAAAGGCAGGGACAAAGCATGGACTGCCTGGCTAAGAATAAAAATGACAAATCTTCAGTCATACAGACAACTCCACAATCAAACAAAAAGACAAATACTGCATGATAAAAAAATCATACTATTCCTACATTCAAGATAGCCACAAAAACAGCATAAAAAAATTCTGGCCCTCTGTAACATCACTGCTCAAACCAGGAAATAAAAATAATTCTAATCCATACCCCAATATACCACCTCTTGAAACAGTCACCAAATTCAACAAGTACTTTATTATCTAACCTAAAAATAAACCCAACTCACACACCCCAACTCACTACTTCTACTAATACCCCCAATAATAACCTCTGCACACCCCACACATTACACACACAGCCAACCCCTCACTTGTAATCAAAAATTAAAACATCCCCTGATTACTTTTCAACCCATTCATTACATCCAAGTGACACCTTCAGGTGCATCTGCAATTAACTTCTACTGATGGCTCCAGGTGTCAAATATTGCTTGTTCATATTTGCATCAATAATTCCAAAACCATGCTATGTGCAAGGTTTTAAAACTTTTCATCTTATAGCTTACACAATGGCAAACTCAACTGCATTAATATTTCACCTCTGTCTAGTGCAGGTGAAGAGATATTAAATGTTGTTTTTATGATATAATATCATAGGATCATAGGATGTTACAAGACTATTGTCCCTGAAGCCCTTATAAGCCTAGCCAAGAGTTTAGCTCATGTTTAGACAAGTCAGCACCCAATGCCCCTGTCCAGCAGGAACACAGGTGGAATCCCAGGGGTGCACTTTCTGTTTCCCATCCAGTTATCCAGGTTGCACTTAAAAAAGGGATAATGAGGTACTCTGGTTGATGTGAAGAGAGAGTCTATTCCACAGATGAGGGAGTCTCTGGGACACAAATCTGTCCCACCAACAAGTCCTATTGATGTCACAGACCAAGTTGAGGTTGCACATGTATATTATTCGAGTGGACTTGACTTGGGGATATGCAGCAGTCCCATCAAGGAGCAGTCTGAAATTGCTGGGTCTATATTATTTACGCAAAGAAGCAGAATGTCGACTCACCTTAAGTCAAACCATATTTGTCAAAGCTGCACATCACTGAATGGCCAAATCATCGATTTCTTTCTAAAGGAAAGAAATCGGTTGGCCATTCTTTTAAATCTGCCCTTTCCCCAGCTGTAGTGCGATCTTGGAGTTAGTGTATTTAGTTGGGAGGGTGTGGGGGGGTGAAACCTCCCACTTTCATAGTGTTTATTTTAATGTGGTATGTGTGGTTGGGCTTAGAAAGAAATCGATGATTTGGCCATTTGATGTTGCACAGCTTCAACAAATATGGGTCAATTTTAGGTAAGTCAACATTTTGCTTGTTCAGCTATATAATATAGACCCGGATTGCTTTGTATGCCAGACAGAGGTCAACTCTGAGGAGTCTGTATGAAACTGAGTATGGGACAGATATTTTCACCTATCTGTGTATGGTAGATGTTTGAGGCCCTGGATTCTCCTGGTGAGGAATCTCTGTGGTCTCCCCAGCTGCTGCATGTGCTTTTTGAGGTACATGCCAAAAGGGGCACTGTACTCAGTAATGGGCCTTATAAGGGAAGAATACAGGGATATTATGATCTCCTTGTCCCTGGATGATATACCCTTACTTATGAGGTGGGCCGTGTAGGAATCTTTCCGTACAATGGAAGTAACATGGTGGTCAAATGTCAGATTGCTATCAACCTGGGTGCCAAAATCCCTCAAGACTGCATGCTTAGGACATTGTTATTAATGTGATAATTTGTGGGGATGTCACTTTCCCCAAAGGGGATGATGATACATTTTTTGGTATTCAGCTTGAGTCCATGTATCTGGCACCAGTCATTTGTTTGGGTGAGACCCTCTTGAAGGATGTCCACATCACTAGGGGAATTGATGACAGTACCCAGCTTGCAGTCATCTGCAAACCTGGTCAGCCATAACCCACTGGTTTTGGCCTGCACCTCAGAAAAGTATATCCCAAATAACAGAGGCCTCAAGACTGATCCCTGGGGTATGCTGCTTGTTATGGGTTTACTGCTTGAGGTGGCTTCCAATATTTTGACTAGGGGGGTTCTACCAGTGAGCCAGTTTGCTACCCATCTGGGAACATTTGGATTGATGCCTAGTTGTGAAAGTTTATCTATTATGCCGGAGTGGGGAATAATGTCGAAGGCTTTGACCAGGTCAAGGGAGGTGGTGTGCACCCTCTTCCCTTGTCCATGGCTTTGGTGAATGTCTCAAAGAATTTGACCAAATTTAACAGACATGACCTCCCCTTGATGAAGCCAAACTGTGTGGGATTGAGTGTTTGGAGGTTGCCAATGTCCTTGTTAATGAGGTCCATGATAATCCATTCCATGGCCTTGCAGATCAGGGTAGTTAGGCTGATGGGTGTATAATTTCCCGGTTCAGTGGACGGTGCAAAGGAATGACAGTGGCTGTCCTCCACTTAGCTGGCCTGAAGCTAATACTCAGACTTTGGTTGAATAGGGCACCTAATAGTGCTGCAACATCCTGCCTGAGTTCATGTGGGATGCAGCTTGGAATGTTATCTGGTCCCATGGAGGCTGTGTTTTTTGCCTTTGAGAGGGCAATGATGACCTGTTCCCTAGAGATAAGGGGAGGGGGCAGGAACTGGGGATGTCATAATTTACTGTTTACTGATGGGGGGCAAAGGGGTGAAGTTTTCACTGAATCTTTCAGCCAGCAGGTTGGCTATATCTACAGCATTTGTGTATGTGGAGTCCTTGACCACCAGTTCTGAGCAGATCTGGGTGCTTCCTTTGAGAATGCAGACATATCTGAAGAAGGCCTTATGATTGTCTGTAGTAAATATGGCCAATTTGGTCTCAAAGTTTGCTTTGGAGAATTTCACTAAATATCTTTTTGCTTGTTCAGGCTAAAGAGAGATTGCTTCCAGTTGAGCACCTGCTCCTTTCTTGATCCTGTACAGCAATTTTTTCCTTTTGTTGTAAAGTTTATTTATTGCAGATGTCCACCAGACAGGTTTACTCCTTCTTGCGGAGGATGATTTTTGTCCTGTCAGGTATTCCTGATTCCACCCATCTATATAAATGCTTGCATAGTACTTTGGTGTTAATTTGGACTTTGGTGCCAGTCCCTACAAAGGGGGACTGGGCTCTGCAGCTGTTTATACCATCCCTCAGGAGGTTGTAATCAGCTTTGGGCAAGTTTTTTTGTTTGACCCAAGTTAGAGGGGGGTCAGGGGAGATGGTGACTTCAAAAGTGACCGCTTTATGGTCAGATCTTGCCAGGAAGGATAATACTGTAGGAATGCTGCAGTGGTTACTCATGTTGGTTAATACCAAGTCCAAGATATTATCACCTCTTATGGGAGTATTGACTAGCTGTTCCAAGGTGTTTGCATTGACAAAATTGAGGAATCTCTGGGCATTTGTGTTCTGGGATGAGTAGTTCTTTCAATCTGTGTTTGGGTAGTTAAAGTCACATAGGATCAGGGTAAAGGGTTGAAACTTGATAGAGTTAAATAGGTCCAGATAGATGGAGTGGGCATCTTGAGTCAAATTTGGGGGCCTGTAACAAGCTATGATTTGAATAGGGGTCTTGTCGATGGCTAGCTCTACCTGGGGTGTCTCCTGTGCATCATACTATTTGAACAGCATGGAGGGGTGTATGTCTTTAATAATTATAGAAAGTCTACCTCCTTTGGCTTTGCTGCCCACAGTTTGGGGTCTGAATGTATGATAGGATGAGTAACCAGGTAAGGCTGGGGTGCTCTCTGCAGCTTCGAACCAGGATTCTGTGACTGCGCAAATGTCAGCATCTTCTAGGGTTACAAATGCTTGCAATGAGTGCAGTTTCATGTTTAGACTCCTAGTATTTAGCATCATGACCTTTAATTTGCATTTTGTTGAAATTTTTATGTTGGTAGGTTTGACCTCATCACTTTTCTTAAAAAAGACACTATGGGGGGAGGCAAGAGCCTTTTGCAAATTTCTGAAGCCCAAGTGAAACAGATGCAGGCCATCTCTGGCAAAACATTGTGGTATGTCAATCATATCTTCCCAGGCTGTCAGGTACTGAATCATCCTGGAGTGACACCAGAAACTAATTTTTTTTTTTTTGAGAACCTCCGCATATGTGGGTGTGTGTTGTATAGTTGTGGGTGGTGTTTGAGGTGTAGTGATTGTGGTGACAACCTTCCCAGTGCCAGATATACTGGCTTGTGCGGGAGAGAGCATAGGCTCTAGGTTCCTAATGTAATTGCATCTCTCACAAATTGTGTTTCTAGGTGGTAGTAGTAGATGGTTGTCTATGTACATGAGGCAGTTGCTACACTGCCTGAGGATGCCCATATCAACTGGACTGGCAGGAGAAACTGTAGGAAACTGTCCATCCATATTTGTCAGAATCTGAGGGAGAGAGGCCAGGGAGAGCTAAGTGATAGACCTAAAGCCTAAGTGCTTAAACCAAAACAAAGATGCTTGGAATAAGACAATTTAAACAGGCTATAAACAAGCAGTAATAAATGCAGCAGAAAAGATGCAATTGAATACTTTAGAGAGCAAGAAAAAAGACCGGTCCAACTAGCACAGCCAAATCCAGTTTAAAAACACAAAACATTTAATAAATCAGATAAAACAGATAAGCACTTTCAATCATTAAGCTCTTCTTCAGATCTAAAAGCCACAAACTAGGAAACAGCACTTTAAACAGAAATACATATTCCATTCAATAAAAACTACCCAATCAAAAATACAAGGAATGTTTCAAAGAAGCAGCTGTCTTGAAATAATGCAAGTCTTAAAGGTACAGTCTCGTTAAGTCAAGGAGCCTTACCTGCTTGTAGCCTCACAATCCATTTCATCTCTGCCAGTTAAGTACTATGAACAATGATACCTCCTCTCTTATTCTTCTTCACCAGCTGTAAAACCAAAAATGAAAAAAGTATAGCCTGGATTCATACTTATCAGAAGCCAATGGGATATATGCAAATGACTTCCTAAGGACATCAAGTGTTTCATATAGATGGCTTCTGAATGTCCATGACTTTTTCCTTTTTTTTTCCTTTTTAAGTCTTTATGAACATACTCAGGCCAACAAAGCCACATACCACTAACTTTGGACATGCATGTTTCAGCCTTGTTATCACCTCATCAGCACAGCATAATGGACTGTTTGGCTATACTCTGGAAACACAGGGTCTTTAAACCCAGCTGATGTCCATAATGATGATGCCCACTTATGCTGTGCTGATGAGGTCACAAGAAGGCTGAAACATGCATGCCCTCAGCTAGTGGTGTTTGGCTTTGATGGCCTGAATCTGTCCATAAAGACTTAAAAAGGGAAAAAAGTAAAAAGTCATGGACATTCAGAAGCCATCTAGCTGAAACACTTGATGTCTTTAAAGGGTCATTTGCATATATCCCATGGACTTCTATTGCAGGAGGTTTAAGGTATCACACAGTGAAAACTCTAGTTTGGCTAGGTTTTTCTTGTGGTTTTTACTAATTGGTTTGCCTGTGTGACCTTTTTACTTTCTGGTTCATTTACCTTATTGGAACAAGTACTTTTAAAGCCATGAGGAGCATGGGAGACATTAATTGAGTACAGGGAGTTGCAGTGGCAATTAAAATTTAATGCAGGGGCAACCCCAGGTTTGAATGATAATATTTCCATTAATAGTGTCCTTAAATTAAGAAGTGATAAATTATGAAGTTATCGTTTGTATTAAAATGTTTAAAGAACCACTTGGTATGAATTTACATTGTATATACACATTTGTATTTATAATTGTGCATAGCTTTTTAGGGTTTTTAAATAATTTATATTGAATTTACATTAATTCAAGCACATATCCTCTTACACTGTCTTTAACTGACAGTGATTAATGGCATATCAAGTCTTGATTATTTATCACAAGTTCTTTTTAATCATTTTGTATTTATGTATTTATTATAAAATTAGTATGCAGTGTAAGCCTTTTAAGATTTTTTTGCATTGCCATTTATATTTTTTCAGTGATGTTTTCTTAAATTAATTAGTTTTAATAGTTAAATCAAGTACGTATATGATCATTGCTGAAATCTTATAGGATGATTTGTGGGCACATCTTTACTTAAACAGGCTGTATGGTGTTTATTCAGTTCTGTTGAAATCTGTTTGCATTCTTACTGATTTAAGAGCGTAATTCATTATTAAAACACATAAATAAATAAATAAATAAATAAATAAATAAATAAATGAAAGTACATTTTGGACAACATAGACATTGATGTTTTTATCCTGATTCCATTGGCATATCTATTAGCATTTCACTTTTTTACACATTGCTTAAGTGTACTTTAAAGAAGATCAGAGTTGTCTTTTTTAAATCATTGAACAAAAGGTTTAATTGCAAATAAATGATATCACAGTATATTTGGTGCCTCTGTATATCTCTCCCCACACACACACACACACACACACACACACACACACACACACACACACACACACACACACACACACACACACACAGTCCACATGGTGACAGTTCCAGTTAATAGTCACTAATTATCAGATCTCTATGTGTGTGTCCTCCAGCTAGTCAACATTCTACTTACATTGAATTGCCTAGGGCTGAGTGCTGCTCATCTGAATGTGCACCCTGAAGTTGATCTGTCAAGTCCTATGTTTACAAAAAAGAAAACATTTAACAACCTGCAGGTCAAGGAAATGCATTTAAATGGATATGAAGCTTCACAAGCAATAGCAGATTAGACACCGAATCTATCTGGGCTGGAGTGCTTAGTGTTTCTAATGAAGAGTCAGTGAGACTCATCAGGCCAGTTCTCCTTTCTAACTTTCTGATTTCCCTAAATGCTCTAGGGAACAACATGTAATAACATTTGCTGGATTGTTGTTGATGCCTTTGTCACAATGACACTACAACATTTACCAGGTAGGCTAAACTTAAATACAGTGGATATAAAAAGCGTATACACCCCTGTTAAAATGCCAGGTTTTTGTGATATAAAAAAAATGAGACCACAATAAATCATTTAAAAACTTTTCCCACCTTTAATGTGACCTATAACCTGTACAATTCACTTAAAAAACAAACAAATCTGTTAGGGGAAAATATAAAAAATATAAAAGTGCAATAAGCTGGCTGCATAAGTGTGCACACCCTTAAACTAATACTTTGTTGAAGCCATACCTCTCAACCTGGAAACATCAAAGATCTGGACAAGGCCCATGAAAAATAGGTACAAATCGGTACGATGATTAACATAACATCTGCATACATAATTATGTAACATCGCCCACTCCAACGAAATTGTGGGATACCAACTTTCAAATGCAAACTGAAAAACAGACAACCAAAATATGGCACCAGAGTCCCCCTGCAGCCATTCCAATGTCCCATTACCTGGCTATTTTGCCCCATTTACCATAAACACTAATGTGTCCAATGCATACTGCTTTACTTATACAATGATTATTTGGACTTTATTTTTACATTTTATAGCACAATGCACAAACACTAATAGATATCTGCTAAACAAAGCAATACTGTCTCACAATGAAAATAGACTTGGCATTACTTCTCTGCCCTTGAAACTCACATTCATTGAAACAGCATTGAAACCCACACCACATCCAAAGAAAATGCATCTGGCCAGTGGTGGATACAGATTACCTTTGGGCTGTTTTCAAATCATAGCCCCTTGCACACAAAATGAGAAACATACATGCGTTCTTTGATACACCATCCTGACTTCATTAAATTATATTCCTTGTATAATACAGCACACTTGTTAGAATTAAGTTAGAGCGCAATTTTACATTTATTGTTTGAACATTTTTCCAGTAGGCAATGAAACAAAATACAAGAACCACTAATGACAAAACTGCCCACTTCAGAACATTTCCATCATCAAAGTCTACTTCCACACACTCACAATCGCATTTTAAATTTATTGTTTGAACATTTTTCCTGTAGGCAATGAAACAAAATGCATGAACCAATAATGACAAAACTGCCCAATTCAGAACATTTCCATCATAAAAGTCTACTTATACACACACACACTATATATATATATATATATATATATATATATATATATATATATACATACACACACATACATTATATATATATATATATATATATATATATATATATATATATATGTATAGTCCATAACTCCAATACCGGTGCTCGGTGAAATGGTGCTCGGTTTGCTATTCAGTATCACTACACAATCGGAACCAGCACAACAAATAATGTGGAAACAGAAAAAAGCACACAGAAGTCCATAAATAGATGCTTAGCCAACTTTAATGGCTAACAGGTCAAGTCACCTCACCAGCAAACCAGGTTTCGCCTTAGCGTCATCAGTGCATATGCCGAATATAACAAGATTTTACAGTCACTGCAGGTGCTTGGGTCATACCTCTCAACCTCTTAGCATAATAAATCGGGACAAAACCAAAATAATGGGGGGGGAGACAAAGGACAAAAAATAGGGACCGATTCCACATGTTGAGATTATAAGCTTTAAAAGTTGCTAGAATAAAATATGTGTTAGCATACATTTTCTGAAGGATATAAAGTCTGAAACTCAATGTCTGTCATTATTTAGAGACTTCATTTCTTATTGATATGCTAGAAAATTACAAATTTCACAAAGAACAGACTAAACCAATGAGGCAAAAATCTGGACATTCTGTATTCTTTGATAAAAGTAGTGACTGCTTAAAATATTCAGGTAAAGAATGATGGTGGTCCTTTTTAGACTCATATATGTTGCTAAATAGACAAATGGAAAGCCCCCCAGAACTTGATAACTGCATCAGGAGCTACTTACAGTGTGTTATTCCAGATGGGCAGCATCCCATCAAAATGCTTATGCACCAGCATGGCTACACCTCTGTTGGATACACTTATGGTAGGCTGGATATAATGCCCCTGACTCTAAGCATTATCTAATGAGACCTGGTATTATTCATGTTCTGAAGTACAGTTATAGCCCCTTTCAGTCTTATGACAGCTCTCACTGTCGCAGTGCTCTTACCAGGCACACTAAGGTTTCTCTTATTCTGGACTTGGCTGCTACCCCTCCTCTTTCCACCTAATTCAGTCCAGGCTACTACTAGTAAATAACACAGATTTTAAAGTAAGGAGGCAAACGACAACTTAGCTTAGGCATACTAATTTAAATACTGCTGATTTCCATGGAAATAACAGGTAAATGAAAACACTTTACTGAATCTTTAACTATTTAAGCATGTAGCTGTGGTGCAGCAACCTCTGACTAATACTAAAAGGCTCAAATTGTAATAAACTGTCAGATAAATGCTACTAAGTGCATTATTCAACTTTGTTCCAGATAACAACTAAAGAACAGTATTTACACTGTCAGCATGCCAAAAATGCATCCAGAAAATGGGCCAAATTCCAAAAGGCTTCCTCAAAGCCTATCTATAAAGCAGGCCTACACTAGAGTAAGTCACTTACACTGAGAGGAAGTCTTTTGGAATTGGGCCTGATGTGTGGAATATATTATGCATATTTTAGTTAGCAAGCTTTAGAAGTGCCCATCACCCAACAGCATCATATAGTATTGCCCATTTATCTTAACTGGCCAGGGCTACCTCCTTTTTCTGACCTAGTCAAAACTACCAAAAGCTCCAGAAAAGAATTAAACAACACATACCGAAAAAAATATTTTAGTCACTCCGGTTCAATAAGGTGGATAATAGCTTAAAAATGTACTCCAATTGTTCAGTCCTGTCAAATCAAGAAGATAAACGATTTAATAGTATAGAGAGTGGCGAACACATAATCAAGGCTAGGTAGACTTCTTCATTCACAACAAGCTTAAGCCAGATATGGTCTCACTTTTATGGCGATTTTGAAAAATGGATGTCATCAGTTTTGAAAGAGGCATCATCCTATGCATTGATCTGCACTAATGTAAGGAGATGAAGTACATTCAGATGCTTTTTATGCTTCACTTTTGTTTCATCATGACAACTCATTTCCTTCTACTAGACAAATGGAGCATATGTTATTTATGCAGCATCAGTTTTAAGAAGTGAAAAGATTTCAGCACAGACACTGGAAGACTGTTCTTGCTGAAGATTTAGACTGTGATGGATGAGACATACAAGATGCAACCTTGCCTTACCACACTAGCCACCTTCGTGTCTTTCCTTGTCTGCAAACACATAACATATTGCTCTATCTAATGGGTAGCTATAATAACTGAGAGACCTACCAATCTAAAGACATGCTCCAGGAGATTTGACAGAGATTTGATAGAAAGAAATCACTACTGCATCTGGCAAATGAAAGTTATGAGAATTGTTCTGCCATTTTATAGACAATACAGATGGACAATGTACTGAGATCAGTATACTGTTTTTGTAATTCAAGAACATCACCTCTGACAGGCTCATCTTTTCTGGGACAGGTCGGCCTAAAAGTCAGTGATGAGCTGAATCATAGCACTCTTATTAGATGTTTTAGCCACCCTTGCTGCCTTACATATAGGTGGTCAACCAAGGCTTGGCCAGCAATGCCCACCTGTTTAGGTAGTCAACCAAGGCTTGGCCAGCAATGCCCTCACATAGATAGTCAACCAAGGCTTGGCCAGCAATGTCCTCACGTATAGGTAGTCAACCAAGACTTGGCCAACAATGCCCTCATGTATAGGTAGTCAACCAAGGCTTGGCCAGCAATGCTGTCATGTATAGGTAGTCAAACAAGACTTGGCCAACAATGCCCTCATGTATAGGTAGTCAACCAAGGCTTGGCCAGCAATGCTGTCATGTATAGGTAGTCAACCAAGGCTTGGCCAGCAATACCCTCATGTATAGGCAGTCAACTAAGGCTTGGCCAACAATACCATAGAAGAAAAACCATTGAAGATGAGATAATATCTTAGATGAAGATGGCAGAAGGTAGAGTTAATTCGGGATATATAGACAGAATCTATTCAGCTTAGATTATGCTACAGGACAGGTAAATAAGGAGAAAGAGGAGAACAAAGAACAGAATGTGAAAGATGATTTGCATGGATTGTATGGAAACAAGGATTCTGCAGTAAGTGACTTGTGGACCCTTTCATTAACCCAAGAGACTGACAGGTTTAGAATAAGGACCTTGGGAAGTGCAGACTGGTGGTGAGATGGTCTGAAAAAAGGCATATGAGATAACATCACTTTTCTGCCCCCACTAACCAGTCTAGCCATAACTTGTACAACCACCTCAGCAGGACTACCCTATGTCTTTACTACATGTACTTTTTTTTTTAAATATTATTACAGTAAGGATACATTAATATAGGAATCAAAGCAACAAATACATAAACCCATAGCTCTCTAACTGTCATAATTAAGCAGACATATCTGTATAATTTAATATCACTGACATTGCAGATTCTTTTTTGAATAATGTTGATTTTATAAGCTCCATCATCAGCCAGGACTATCAACTTTGTTTACAGTAGCACACAAACACATTATCTTGTCATATCTTCATATTATATATAAATAGTTGTATGCCATATAAGAGATGGATAGATTATTCCACGTAAGCCACATTCTGAATTTTTTAACATTTTTCCACTCCTTTTGTATTGTTTTACTACTCTGCTCTGTGTCTCCATTACTGTGTGATTTCATTGTTGTCCTATCCTTTCTTTTATCCACACTACATCCTGCCTCTCTTTCTAACTCTTTTCATACTCCCATTTAGCATCTTTCCTGATTACCGCCTGTGTATATCTCTGCCTTCTCCCCTTGTTTTGCGTTTCTCCCTTCCTCTACTGCCACCTGATATCTCTTCTGGATTCTGAGTTGAAGGATGCTCCTGATTTGTATCTTCCCCATTTCCATTAACTATCTTTGTGGGTCTTTTCCCCATCTCTTCTGTGTTTTCCCACTTTTATTATTTTCCTTAATATATTTGTTGTGCTCTTAATTTCTCTGTCCTTCTGCTTGCTGTTGACAATTTTACCTCCCCTCCCAACACTACTATTTTCTCTATTATTTTCTTTTCTATGCAGCCTTCATTTGAGGTCAGCCCAAGCAGGTTAGCTCCCAACTGTTTTGAAACTTTCTTCTATCATATATTTTCCTCACTCCTTGATTTCTTTCTGACATTTTTTTGACAACTCTCATTCCAGTCTTTTCTGTACCAGTTCTCCAGCACCTGTTATTGCTTTCCACTTCCTGCCCTTTTCTTCAAATTTAAGTAATATGTATCTAGTATTCATAGTTGGTTATTCCATCTCCTAATTAAGATCTTTAAGCAGTTCAGTGACACCTGTGTTTCTTTCCACTTCTCATATGTGGCTTTCCACCCTTTACTGTCTTGATTTTTTTCTTGATTTTGCCTTTCCTGCACCTTCCTTTCCAGCATGATGTATTTTAGTCCATCACATCCTCTTCATTTCCATCCGGATGACTTTTTTATCTAATTATGCTTTCCCCTGGCAATTTCTACCTCTTGTTTCTTTATACTTTCCCTCAATTTTTGCTCAGTACTTCCACTGTTTTGATTTTCTTCCACCATCCTCCCATTGGTTGTCCCCAAATTGTCCCCCATTCCTTTTCTTTTTTATTGTTACTTTACCTTTATGAATTTTCCTGGAGGATCTACCTTGGTTTGTTTTATCCTTTTTGGCATGTTTCTATTTTCCTCTTCCCAACATTTTGCTCTATTCCTATCAGTCCCAAGTGCCGCCATTAAGTCTGATTATGTCCTCTAAGTTCCCTTTAACCCTGTTTGGTTCAAAGGAAGTCTGATTATCCCTCTCAGGCTCATACTTTCCTTTTACCCATTTTCTTCTGGTGGCTTAATCCATCTCCTGGTCTCTTCCTGACTTACTTTCAGCTTGCCTTAACTACTGGTCAATGATGCATGCTTTTCTGTATCTCTTGAAGTCTAGTACCCTCGGCCATCTTTCTTAGAACTAGGTCTGAGTCTCAGTCTACTAATCCTTGCCTTTCCCTCCTCTCCAAATAAATGTATTTGTTTTGGATGTCCTTCGTTCTTTTTCTTATCCTGACATGAATGTGTTAGCATATCTCCTGATTTCAGGCTGATCATTTTCGCTATGCTCCCACTGCCTTTTTGTCCAGGCTTTCCTTTCTAATTACTTGCTGTTTTACCCATTTCTACTGCCAGCTTCTTGTAGTTAATTTCCATTGTCTTACCCCCTGATTCTCAAACTTCCAATCCTAGATACTTTATTGTAGCCCTCTTCCTAAGCCCATTGGCCCTTGCTCCTTCTCCTTCCTTGTCCAATTTTTAACCTCAGTGTTTTAGGTTTTGCTGCTGTATGTCCTCTGCTAGAATTATGCTGTCATGTACAAACAGAAGGAACTTAAACAGTCCCCCAGCAATTCTTCCCCTTTCAGTGTATCCCTTCCCTTTCTTTCAAGCCCTTCTATTGCTAGTCTAAACTGGAATTTGAATCTTTTTGTTGCATTCTCCATTGGCCCTTATTGCTGCTGATGGGTGTCTTATACATAGCTTTTATCCAGTTCCTAAAAGTGTCTCCCAACCCTAGTATTCACTCATGGTATCTACTAAACAGTCCCAGTTTAATGAGTCAAAGGTCTTTTAGATGTCCCAGTATTATCTCTGCTTGCTGATTTCCTGTTTCTTCTTGCCTCTGCATAAAGTTCAGGACCTCCGATCAGATGTCTGGTAATGCCTTCTCTTCCACAAACCCAGCTTGTTCATCTTGTACACATTTGGGGAGCAGCTGTTCTGTTCTCCTTCCCATGATTGTTGCTAGTATTTTACCATCTATGCTTATATGGGATATTGCTCTGAGTGACTCTGTCAGTTACTTCAACTTTCCATTTTGAGATTAATACTATTTTTACTACTTGCAATGTACTGAGAAGCATCCCTTCCTCCTTTCCTGTGTTCAGTATTCTGGCTAGTTCTCCTACCCTTCCCCTACTCGATTGTAGAAATCTGTCATATAGCCATCCTGGCCTACTGCTTTGCTTCCTTTTAACTGTCTGACCTGATTTCTGTCCTGCCAATTGGCCTATCCATTTATTCCCTTGTTAACATTCCTCCTTTTTATTTCATTGTCCTCGCTTATTGCTTTGGTCTGCTTTCCATACATATTTATTGAAAGAAATTCATGATCTACACCCTCTTTCCTCCTCTTGCCTTTACCATCTGTCCACCCCTTGTCCTTAATCATTGTATCACTTTCTCTTCATTCTTTTCTTGCTTTTCTTGTTAATGCATTTCCTGCATTTTCCTTCTCTAGTCAACAGTTTTGTCTTTTGCTAATTCTTTTTCTGTTTTGTACTTTTCACTCATTCCTTATTGCTCCTAGTTCTTAATTCCTTCATTTTCAGCTATTTTTCTCTTCATTTCTGTGTAGTTCCCTAAGATTTTTTTAAGGCTTCTTCCCTCCATCTTAGATTTTCCTTTCGGTTCCTTCTGTATTCCCTGCTTCTTGCATTATCCAGCCACTTACTGCAGCCTTGATCCCATCTCGCTATTCAGCTTTCTGCTGTAGATTGCCATCTTGGTTTTCCTTAATAATTCTCTTTACCCCTTCTTGAAGTCTCTTCTGTTGCTCTTCTGTCTTCTATTGTGATGCATCCCAATTCCATTGCACCTGCTAAATCTCCTCCCATATGATATCCCCACCCTAATTATCACCAGGGTGTGGTCTGATGTTTACTTCCCCAGTATTTCTACTTCCCATAGTTTGCTTGTGCATATCACTCTTTCCGTAAACCAGTCTAACCAACTCCATTGTTCTGCATGCTTTGTGCAGAAGACTATTTGTTTTGCATCACCATGTCTGTTCCTCCATATATCTATCAACTTGTCTTCATCCATTGTTTTATCTTGCTGTTTGCCAGAATCCTGTCCTGCTCTGGATTCAGAATTGCTCTGCAGTTGCCCCCCCCCCGTGCATTCTATCTGGTCTGCAAATTCTGACTGCTGCCTTGCTGTGAAAAACTTTTTGAAGAAATTACCCCTGTCTTTGTTGGTTCATAAATGTTTCCTATCTTCTGGTTCTTTTCTTCTATTTACTCTTCTGATATTATCTTCCTCCACATATACAGCTGTTTGCCCTGTATTCACGGGCAGCTGTTTTAGTTTTTGATATGGGTATGTGGCTTCTGTTGCTCTGACCATTTACCCTGGTTATCCTAAATATTTAATATTATTTTCCTTGCATGAGTTTCCTTACATTGCTGCTTTTGCACCTGCCATCCTTGCACCAGCAGTTTGTGTCTTATCTGTCTAATTCCCAACCACTTTCCTTTTTAAGTACATAACCCCTGACCTTGCCCTTCTGCTCTATCACATGTTCCCATAGTTGCTTATCTCTGGTAGTACTTCCTTGTATAACTACCCTGCCATGTGTGTGCAACAAGTGAAAAAAAAAGTGAGAGTTGCTGTGTCTACTTCACTGTCCATTTGTAAAATGTTGTTGTGGGATTTGGCAGTGGAACAGTTACAATCATAGTACACACACCCTCCCCAAAACACCTTTAACTGTCTGTTGTCAAGATCACTGGCCACTCTTTGATGACACAGATAATTGTTTTGCCTATGTGCTAGTTACCTGACCTGTGAACTTCACATACCTGCATCAAAACATTTTGTTTTCAAATCCATATTTTCTGGAACTGCATACAACAATAGATGACAACTGTGAAATCTCTGTTCCTACTACTACACACACACACACACACACACACACACACACACACACACACACACACACACACACACACACACACACACACACACCTACCTCCAGGCTATATTTAATGTAGCCATTCACTTTCTGTTACCAGCTTTTCAGAAGTGACGTTTAGGATGACTGCCTCTTCCAGGCAATGTCCAAAGCAAAGCACATAAAAAGTTCTGCAGACAGTGTTTAACATTTGCCATATTTATCATATTTACAATTTTTATTTTGTTTTCATTGTTTACTTGTTAATGCATGACGTTTTCAAAAAGCAGCATTTCTCATTAATAGAAACATCCAGATGTTATGCCAATTTACTTCAGTCTTCAAACTGTAGAATCAAATTTGAGCTAAGAAAAAGATGTCTAGTCATTAAAATTGACATTAACGATTACCAAAACACTGTGGGGGAGGGGAGCAGGGAGTCTTAAATAAGCATATGACTTATGTAGCCTGCATCAAACTGCTAACAGGCAGCCTCAGAACTGACATCATGATATATTGTCTCACCAGAACATCTGTCATGCATTCTCTGATTACTAAATACCCTGAGTGAGCTCAGAAGTAATTCCCTGTGAGGATGCATTTATGTAACATGCTTCCTAGTACATAGCCTGAATGTCAGAAAAAGCTACTGATTCATTCTGCTCTCCAGTTTTACTGAAGACATGGATGACAGATTAAAATAAGTAACTTAATTATTCATTGGGTCCTTTGACCTGGCTCTGTTTCACCAGCCTAATGTGATCTTGGCTGAAGGACTGAAAACATTTTTTTTCTCATGGGGCAATAAATACTTACTCATAATCCTTAAATCATAGGTTTACATCAGATCGAGCTCTTACTTTAAACTTAAATACCTTGATCAGTAGATAGGAGTGATACAGGTGATTACTGACTCTTGAAAATTTACGATGTTACTGGTTATACTGAAGCACGCTATTCTTATCTGCTTCTACCTGCATGGAGGCTATGACATGATTTTCAGATTGATATCTGGCATTATTTATAACTAGACATGATTAAAAAAACATACATGTATTTTGACATCTGTTGGCATAGGAAGGCTTTTATTTCTCTGTATGTAGTCACATACTGATTTGATTAACTAGAAAGATTTTTCTGTTCTGATTTTCAACTATAATTTAACATTTCTCTGCAACTACTGAATTGCACAACCTGCTGTTCAAACAATGTAAAATGAAAACTATAGCTTACAGCTGTGATGCAAAGGCTTTTTAATTTTGTGTTCCTTCTCCTAAATCAAAATTGCTGACGTGCTGTAACAGGAGTATTTACAAGTAATACCCATGGATATCATTGTGCTATGAAGTGACCCTGTAAATATTGTTCATATTTCGACACTGCTTGAAATATTGTGGATGTTTCTTGTTACTCCCTTTTCTATGTGTACTTTCTTTTGATATGCATTTTTGCTATTATATGATGTATGCTCACTTTTGTTTCTGATTTTTATTTTTAACTGCATTAAGTACTTTACCCATCTGGAACCTGTGTTGTGGCTGAAAAGGGCCAATTGACCTGGTTACCAAATTTCAACAAAATAAAAAAATCTCTGTTTTGGTTTAGTTTCATTTTTCTACTTAAACCTAGTTCTCTCTATGCCTTCATGTCATGTAATTACAGCTTTCCATATATGTTCCCCTTGCCCAGGGTTAGTCACAGGAAATTAATTTACAGTAAATTTGTTTTCTTTATAGAATGTTTGGACATTTTACTGCATTAAGAACAGTAACCTAGCGATGTGACCATGTTTATAATGCATCCTTTAAGATCAAATTGTCATAAATGAGTCTACCTTTGAAGTCTGTAGATTGCTAGCAAAATTTGAGGAAAATCTGTGGAATTCCTTCTGAGATATTATAGAGGTGGATTTAATTCATTCTAATAAAGCAGAACTAACCAAATGATACACCCCTAAAATAATCACACTGAAATTAGACATCACAGAAAAACTTCAATCTCAAAAGCAATAAAATAAAACATAAATACACAGGTTTACAAAGTCATATAAATGCAAACTGTGTATAAAACAATGTCACACACTCCAAAGAGCAACACAAAATCATGTTTTTTATCAAAGTACAACATGCTCTGTAAAACACCTGTACATTGTTGGTATCCACCATACCCCACTACTTAATTATTCTAGCACTGAGATCTGCAATCTCAAAAAAAGAGGAAATACCAGTTTAATTGAATCGGACTATATAATCTCTTTCTCTGAAGACATGGGATTTCAGTCCCAGCATTATTAAATAGCAAAACAGTGAGATTACATGAGAGCTGAGAAGATTCCCACTGGGATACAAATTTATAAAATAAAGTACAACTTAAATAATGCTGTTGAAGGCCAAATTAAAAATAGCGTACCTTCAGTGATGAAGTAAACTCCAGTACCATGCATATAATGGATCTAATAGGACAAATTGACTCCTAAGCCACTGAATGCAAGCTTCTTGATCCATAAGGATTCCCTTTACTATAAATGTGCTCAAAACATATGCAGCATTTTTAGGCTACGTGCATCCTATGGCTAGCTCCTGGTTATTTCCATGCTCTCAAAACAATATAATATGTTGCACATACTGTAAGTAACTGAACAGATTTATATCAACATATTATATATTAATTATTTTCTATGTTTTCCTCAACTGCTCACTAATCCTCTATTCAATGATAATTTTCTATCAAAACTGTATTTCAAAAAAGTACTACTCATATAACGGTTTTCTTCCTTTGAAAATATCCAGATACTGAAACATTTTTTTTTTCTATGACTATATTTATATGTTTCTTATATTTACTTAATAATGTATATGTTTGTAGAGCTTTTACCGCAGGCATCTGTTGAAAAGGGGTCTCCCGATAAGTAATATAAATGCAATACATTTTATAGGGGAGCAAAGCTCTCAAGAAGACTTCATCTTCCCACACCACTTAATTAAATATGCCAACTCCATGTTTTTCCTGTCTCTGTCAAATCAGTTCTACCAAATTGCCTTCTCCTTTCTTGTATATTTGACCGTACTGATTTTAATCTGCTTTCCTTGACCATCAGCTGGAGCTACTTTGGCTTCTGCGCTGATATCCTCTTTTTTTGCATCTGTCCACAGTGTACATCTTACTACCCATTTCAGGCACCACATTGCCATTACCTCAGTTCCCAGCTGATCTGCCTTCACTGCCCAGGTTTCTCTGCAATGCAGGAGTACTCAGTTGCACCTCTGATTTGCATACCATACTTTTCAGCTTCATTGGCATTCTTCTCTTATTCACAACTGCTGACACTTGGCGCTACTTGGTTACAGCACCTCTGATTGCAATTTTGACCTCCTTACTCAGACATCTTAAATTACTAACTCATTCCACTCTTTTCCTTTCTGTCTCAAATTTTAGTTTCTTCTGATTTCATCGATTTCCTGCTATGACCACTCTCTTACCTATACTCAGTTTAATACCATATGACTTAAGTTTTGCATTCCATTCCTCTATCATTTGCTGAAGTTCCTGTTCAGAGTCTGCTTGTAATGTATCAGCAACAGTGCGCTTACAGATGACCTTTCATGCGCATCCATTTCACTGGAAACCCCTCTGTTCATAATTGTGTCATTCTGTCCCTGTAAGTAGCTTGCATTAATGCTAACAATGTTGCTGGGATTGCTAACTCTTGCAGGATTGCCCAAATCAGCTTTTTTTGGACCTTGTGATATCCTTTCTCCAAGTCTAGAAATGCCTGGTTGGTCTCTTCCCTCATGTCCAGCTTATTCTCCACTATCTCACTCACTACAACTATTGGGTCAGTTGTAGTGTACCCTACAAGTGCTTAACTTCCATCTTACTTTTTACTACTGTATGTATTCATATATTCTTGTACACATGAATGCTTATTGTCCAGTCATAGGGGATAAGCTTTTCACTCTCCCATAGAGTGGAGTGCCCTCTAGACATTTCTTCCCTAATATACTTGCATCTTTTTTTTCTCCTCTACTCCACTTCATTCTGTCCAACCATCCCAGTGTCCCTGAACATCACCGGGTCTGCCAGCTCATCTTTCCTATCCTGGAAGAAAGACTGTCTCCTTATATTTCTGTTCTTGCTTTGCAATTTGATAGATTCTTTGTGCCATTTGCTTAGTCACTTTCCAGATGTAGGTAGAGCTTCTCTAACATCTTGTTCTTTGCCATTGCAACTGCTCTCTTGGCCTCTTTGTTAGCCAGCCAGTATTCCTTCTTGGCCTGGTCCATCTTTTTGATCTCTCATTTCTTCCTGCACTCTTTCTTTGATGTCATCCTGGACTTCTGCATTTCATTGTCAGATTTCCTTATGTATCTTATTTCCATACCTGTTTTGGCTTCATATTTATTCTCTTATCCTCACACACGCTCTTTTGAGATGCTTCCATTTCTCTTCTGTTCACCATATGTCCTCCTGTTCTGGAGGTGCAAGAGCTTTGAATATTTCCTCAAATTCCTGTGCTTTCACTCCTGCCAACATCCAGGTCTTCAGCCTAGTTTTTGTTGACCTTAGAGGCTTCTTTGACCACTGCTTGCAGCTGTGGCCACCATTAGTTTATGCTGGGAGCTGACTGTTTCAGTAGGGATGACTTTGCAATGTTTGATTTGACCACTTTTGTTGCTATGAGGAAGTATGCTTGAGTTGCATACTGACCATCCCTGTATCTGATCTTGTGACTGTGTCTCTTGGTGAACCATATGTTGGTCACTATTAATCCATTTGCCAGAGAACTTTAAAATGGCCTCTCCTTCATTATTCCTGTTGCCCCAACCTTGTGCAACAAGGCAGCTCTCTGGGAACAGTGGCTTATTGGCCAAGCTCTCCACCTGACAGATACAAAATTCAGAGTTCGAACTTGACCTCCAGTCACTGTCTGAATGGAGTTTGCATTTTTGTCCATTTCTGTATGGGGTTTCTCCACCTCCTGAAAACATTGTGTGCTCCTGTCTCTAGGACGGAAAGCATTATGTTCAAATGTAGCCCTCTCAACTGAACCTGAGTAGTCTGCCAGTGGAATACACCTCCAAATGAACAAAATTGTGGGCAGCATAAATTACAATAGGTGGTGCCTATGGGTAGAAGAGCAGTATGGACCAATTGCTTTAGGCATCAGCTGTGGTGTGCAGTATCCTATAGAGAGGATGTTACCAGTATTTGGAAGCAAGGGATCATGCTACAGTGGGGATCATGGGATTTGCCCTTTCCTCACTGAAGTGTGATCACATCTCATTTGGTATATTTAAGTAGCAGGGATTCAGGGGTACAGAAGAGCTTTTCTTCCCCTGCAAAAATAGTTTTTGTTTCGTTTAAAATCTTTGTGATTCAAAGTCTTTTTTTTAATCTTTGATATTCATACTGGTTTAGTCTGTCTTAGTGGTCAAACTTTTTATAGTATGATCATTTGATACAAACTCAAGGAGAACATTGATTACAGACTGCATGCTAAATCAGGGCTAGCCACTCAGAGGTGTAAAAATCGTCTCTAGGGGATTTGATTACATCACCTAAAATTGTCAAAAGGGGGCATGAATACTGAACTAAGGATTGCTACATTGGATATAGGCTCACCAATGGGTCGCTCCAGAAAACTACAGCATTGACACTATGCCCCTAACAGATGACCCAGTTGTTCAGGATTTGGGAACCTATGTGGACAGTGACCTAACTTTGACCAATATGTATTCGTTGTAAGAAAGTCCATCTATATTGCACAGATTATAAACAAAGGGATTGTGTCTAGTTGTAGGGAGGTCATTGTTCTCCTTTACTGAGCCCTCACTAGGCCAATCATTGAATATAATGCCCCCACTGGCATGTGTCAGTCCAAACACGTGCAACAATTGGAACATCCACGGAGGAATCTTATTAAAAAGATACAATGCCTAAACAACATGCCCCAGATGGATCAACTCAAATCCCTGTCAATATACTTGATATCCTATGATACAAAAAGGTAACTGGTATCTGGCATACAAGGCACCCTCTGACCTTATACTGATGGATTTACTCTACATCAGCAAGTTAGATGTCATCAGTAATACTTGGTCTAGGGATCTAAATCTCTTCTGCAACACCATCAGAGCAGTTTGGAGGGACAAGTATAGCTCACAGCAGAAACAGACTCCCCATCCACATAAAACAAATATCATCCCTGTTCATATTCAAGTACAACTTGGATCTCTAGATGGAAAACAGACAATTTACCTCAGGTCTGCTCCCTGTACTACTAATGAACAGAAGGGGCTCCTCAATGCTTTATCTCATGCATGGGTCCCCTCAAATTATCTATGGTATGATCCCAGTTATTCTCATTAGGGATAATATAATTATTGACCATGGGATGGGTAAGGCCAATCTCTAATCAAATGGGTGACATTAATTTGAACACAAAAAGGGAAATAATTGACTAGACATAAAATGTCCAGTGAGGTTAGCTAGCCTAGTACTTTCCTATGAACCTAAGTGTGACATAGCAAAGTCTCTTGAACTGGGACCCAGAGTCCATTACTCTGGGGGAAGGCAAATGGTGTAGACGTTGTGGTGAATGATGGTCTTCTGAAGACAACAAAAGATATCGTCAAAATCAGTGACAGACTCACAGTTAACCAAATCCAGTGCGAAGGGAGACCATTCTTCATTATCTTGGTCTATGCTCCACAGTAGAGCTGTAATAGTGAGAAAAAGAAGGCATTCAAGCAGCAGTTGCAAGATATTCTCAATTAAAGCAGGACAAAATGAGTTGGTCTTGATAATGGGGGAACCTCAGTGCTCATGATGAAATGGATTTAAATGCATCATACTGTTTCAAATATCTTACTATTTCATGGTAAATAAATTGAACATAATAGGCATACGTTTGTGTATGTATTGCAAATTGCAATGGCATTAGATGTCATTTGGTTAAGGATGTGCTTGTTTTGCCCAAGTCAGCAACATAAAATAGTCTCAAGTTATGCAAGTCCTTAAGTCCAATACTGATTAGCATAAGAGGTAACAGTTTATTAAAAATGTATTTCATTTTGAAATATCTGCTATGGGTTGAATTCCAGATCATTTTAAAGATGGGGCAAGGCACCTAGTGAAAGATGCAGATGTTTTGCATGATGGCAGTTCTAAAGGATATGCTTTCAGCAATGTAATCATTTGAAAACATGAACAATAACATGATGACTGTCTGCAGAATTACTGTGATTTTGTAAACGTTCAGAGTGTTGTAGCAGAAGTAAAAACTGACAGATGACTAACAATCTTCAGGTGGTAATTAACATAGCATAAAAGATTTTTAAAATAAGATGCTTCTTTTTTGGCAGCCACTGCTCTGCAAGCAAATATGCTGATGGTGCAGGAGTTAAAATCCGCTGCTTTATGCCCTGCTGGGATAAGGCGTCCAGCTAGGCATTGCCAGATGCCTCTATATCTCATCTCGCTGATTAGCTGGTTTGCAAGTTATAAGTATGTACTGAGAGAGAGAGCTGGTGCTGCTGTATATGAATATAGGAGCTTACACAGCCTGTATGGAAGCTGGATCTCATAAGAAATGAACATTTGATTTTCAATGGCATATTCACGTCTTGTGGCTGGGACACTCGAAGACCATGTGGTGATACAGTAGAGCTGTCCAAGATCACTGCCTCATGTATTCTGGACAAGTTACTGCTTGTCATTTGTTATAAGGGTCTAGGGATAACCCAAGTATCCTGAAAAACATAACTGCATGCTACAGTAGGATATTTACCGCTGTTAATTTATGGTTTGCAGTTACGTAACATCTTATTTACTGGTGATGGTAATTACCCACTACATGTCCTTCAAGTATGTCATGTTTTGCTCATTTTTGGGTGTATTCTGCTGGCAGACCTCTCAGGTTCAGTTTGGAGGGCCAGATTTAGTGCCTTCCTTCCTAGAGACAGAAATTCCCAGCATGTTTTCAGTAGGTGGTAGGAACTGAACCTTGTAAAACTGGATCAGCAGAAGCTGAGCTATGGAATGATTCAATGTGGTTGCACCCCTCCCTCATGTTTTCAAGGCCATCACCTGCACCCATATTGCTAGAGTGGCCTTTCCCCGAAGTAAAGGGCAAGGGTGTACATCAAACTGAAGGGATATCATTCAACCAGCTGGTAATCTTTGTATTCAGCACACTGACAAATCTGTAAAATCACAGCATTGTTCCCTGGCAGTGTTCATGATTTTGTCATATGACAAACCTGAATACTTAAACATGGATTCATAACTTAAGACATACCTGAAGGACATGTAACGGGTGATTTCCATCTCCAGTAAATAGGATGTTATGTAACTCTTGGTCAAACTACCATTTGGATTAATAGAAACATTACACAGTAGGATTGGGCACCCTTTGTTAAGGGCCTTAAAGTAGATGATAAAGAGTGGCTGGTGGCAATCAGAACTACCTTATAGTCTGTGCAGAAGGGGTATAGCTAGTAAACCTGTGCCAGCCTTTCCCAGGAGAGTGAGTGAGTGTGTGTGTGTGTGTGTGTGTGTGTGTGTGTGTGTGTGTGTGTGTGTGTGTGTGTGTGTAAATCAAATCTCAAAGAGTGTCTGTGTCAGCTACTTGAGCAGGGAAACAAAGCACTGATTGGACAGAGAGGGTACTGGAGATCTTGGTTTGGCCACTCAGCTGAGATCTCAGCCCTATAGCTGTGCCAGTGGGGAGTTTTATTGGGGATCTGGAGAAAGAGGGAGAAACCAGCCCCAGACTGACTGTGATCTCTGTGTGCTCTTAAGGGAAATGGCACTTTACTGTGTGTGTAGTTGTCATCCTCCCAGTGTTTACGTTCTCCACTGTTACCAGTCATGAGGATTGAGGCTCCTTGATTACTGGGCCAGTGCAGGGGCATCACATGTTAATTGGTTGGCAGTGGTAGGATAACCACATAACATATTAATTGGCTTGTAGTGGTGGTATATCCACATCACATATTAACTGGCTTGTAGTGGTGGGATATCCACATATTAGGATTCAGTCGTGTAGATATTGAATTCCTGTAGCCTGTAAGCAGTGGTCACTGAACGTGTCTGTACTCTCAATCAGCCACACAGTGAACATTCAGAGTTTCAATCACAATTGTTTATTTTTTTGTTAGCTTAGTTAGTCAGGGAGAGCAGGCAAGCATATCAGCAGAGGAGTATGGCAAGATGCTAAGATGTGCCAGGCTAAAGGACTGGTGCATGTTAACCTGACTAAAGCAGAAATGAGCATGCTAACCTGACTAAAGCAGAAATGATTGCAGCCTTGGGCACAGCTGCATCACACACCAGTGATCAGGAGGACAACCAGGCTGGCCTTGGAGATGTACAGCTCTCAGAAAATGGACAGTTCAACCTATTCACAGAGGACTTAAAAATCCATCTGGAATTAAAGAGACTTGAACTGGAGGCCAAGCATTTGGAAGTAGAAGAGCAGAGAGACTGAGGAAAATGAGAGACTGCGATGTCTGGAAGCTGAGGAAAATGAGAGGCAGAGGCAACATGAGAAGGAGATGCTGACTCTTCGCCAGGGTGATGGAGGTAATGGGGAAGGGAGTAACCAAACCCCAGAAGCAACAAATGTCAGTAAATTTCTTTCACTAATTTACAGAGGGGGATAATACTATACTATAAAATCTAGATCAAATACAGCATCATTGCTCACAAAGGATACCAAATCTAAAATCAAAACTAGAAACAGAGCCTGGGCCAGCTGGAGAGCAACCAAAGCCCCACTCGACCATCTAAAATATCGACAACTCAGGAATGACACAAAAAATCTATTTTACTGGATAAAAAAAGCTTCTACCAAAATCTCCTGCATAAACACCAAAACAACCCCCAAAAGTTCTGGGCAAGCTTAAATCAGCTACTTCATCCAGGTTATTCTACCACCCCAACTCCAGCTAACCTTACCCATAGTTCTCCAGAGACCATAGCCAGTGCTTACAACACTTTTTTCACTGAAACAATCCAATCCCTAGCAAATCAACTAACATCCACAAACTTAAATCACACGTCTAATCTATTCACTAATCACCCCGAATTTAGCTTCCAACCAATATCCACTAGTTTCATCAAAACTCTTCTAAAAAAACTAAAACCTACCACCCTCGCTGCTGACCTCCTCCCTGCAGAGTATCTACAGACAGCTGCAGATGCCATTGCATATCCCATATCTATCCTTATTAACAGAACCTTATCTGAAAATGCTATCCCCTCCCTCTGGAAAATATCCCACTTCATCCCACTCCACAAAGGTGGAAGCTCTACAGACATATCCAACTATAGACCCATTGCCATTCTTTCCCCACTAGCCAAAATAATGGAGAAATGCATACACAAACAACTAATGCAATACCTTATACAGAATAAATTACTATCCAGCTCCCAGCATGGCTTCAGGCCATACCACAGCACCACCTCAGCCCACCTCTCCTTTACTAATGCCATAAACCAAAACAGAACTAGCAATAGGCTAACCTCTGCCCTCTTCCTTGGCCTATCAAAAGCCTTTGACATGGTCAACCATGAACTTTTCATACTATCTTTAAAATCCATCTCCATCAATAACCACGCTATCCAGTGGTTCAAGTCCTACCTGACTGTTAGGCAACAGGCAGTACTATGGCAGGGCAAACTCTCCAGTCCTCTACCTCTCACACTTGGTATCCCTCAAGGCTCCATACTTGGCCCGCTACTCTTTTCCATTTTTATCAACAACCTTCACACTGCTATCCCTAAAGCTACCTGTATTCAATATGCAGATGATTCCACTCTGATCTGCTCAGCCACCTCCCCATCCGAATTGCAAATATTAACCCAAAATACATTTAACACCATTGAGAACTGGCTCTCCAACCAACGCCTTCTACTGAATCCCAATAAAACTAAACTTCTACTTTTCACCCCCACTAGTAGATCTATCAAACTGTCAATCTCTGTCACATCTAACAATGGCACCAGTATCTCCCCAGATCAACACACTAAACATCTAGGGGTTATCATAGATAATAATCTCAAATTTGACCTACAGGTTAGCAAATCCATACAGACCCTCAATAAGAAGCTTGGATCACTGTATAGAAACAAAACATTTTTAACCCCACTGGCTAGGGCTACAATCGCTCAATCACACCTACTGTCTACTCTTTTATATGCCTCACCTGTACTCTCAAACCTCAACAAAACTGAACTAAGTAAGCTATCCCATAGCTACAACCATATTTCCAGATTCGCCACTGGCTCCACCCATAGAACCCACCACTGCCAGAACCTGAAACAGCTAGAGTGGCTAGAACTGGCCAGCTTAATACAATTCAATCAACTCTTAATAGTGCACAAAGATCTGTACCACCCCGAGGAAACCCTCGCACTAAAAATATTATTAAGCCATATAGCAACCTGAGATTCCCTACGGTCAGCTGATAAATTACTGGTCCAAACCCACAAAGCAAATAACTCAGCTGGTGAATCCCTATTCACCAACTTTGTGGGAACAACCTGGAATTCATTGCCAAACTATATAACTCTACAATCCTCCAACAGTCTCTAAAAAAAAAACCTCAAACAGCATCTCAAAGTGAATTGGCTATGCCCATGTACCAACCCTGATGAGTTATAAACTTATAGCATAAACAGTAATTATCATTACATGTAACAACACCATCAGGCTCTGTAGCCAATTTAACTTGTAACTGTGTCTGTCCATGAGAATTGTGAAGTTCCTATTAGGGAACAGTACATAACCAATGTATATAATGTAAATAATCATTTTGTTTTTTCATATATTGTACTTGTTTTTTGTAACTTCTTGTGTAATCAGTGTATGTTTTTGTTTATGTGGAGCTTTTCTCCCAGGTACTCTGCTGAAAATGGACATGTATCCAGTCAGACCAGACTATCCCGGTAAACAAATGTAAATTAAATAAAAAAAAATAAATAAATAATTTTGATAGTTTTATTCATATGTTTGAAAGGGTATGTAAACAGTATAATGTTGACCAAGGGCTCTGGGTACGGTTCCTGACCCCATTACTCCATGGTAAAGCTGTAACTGTTATTTCTAAATTGTCTGATACTGATTGCTTAAATTATAATACTGTAAAATATAGTCTTTTAGAATGTTTTAAGTTAATACCTGAGGCTTATAAGAAAATGTTTTGTGAGCATAGAAGCAAGGCAGATTAAACTGCATGTGACTATATGGCTGAACTAAGCACTTATTTTCACAGGTGGGTGAGTTGATGTCAGATCACCACTTTTGAAGGGCTGGCAGACCTTTTGGTGAGGGAACAAGCCCTTAGCACTTTGCCTGAGGACATGAGAGTCTGGTTAGTGGATAGGGAATGTAACACAGCAGATAAGTTGGGGAAAAAGGGAGACCTATACCTAGCAAGCAGGGCATCACTGCACAGGAAAGGGATACCCAGTGCTGTTCATGGGTCTAAGGGAACTCATGGTGGGCAGCCAGCACTGCACCAACAGAGTCCATCAGAAGCAGGGGAAACCACTAGTCCAGGTACATGTCCATGACCAAGGGTTAAATGTTTTAAATGCAACCAGTGGGGCCATGTAGCATACAGATGTCCGTGGAAGTAAGGTGGGGAACAAAAGGTGGGAGAGCCAGTAAGTGGGAATGACAGAATGCCAGCAATAAATTTTCTCGAGAAAACAAGGGTACCAAACTACCACAAGAGGTTATATCCTATCTTAGTAAATGGGAAAGAGGCCATTGCTAAGAGAGCCACAGCCTCTGACCTAACCTTTGTGAAGCATGCAATGGTTAAAGTGGGGCAGTACTTGCTTGGGCAGTCTACTCCAGTCTGAGCTTTAGTTGGGACCCCATTCCAAATACCTTAGGCAAGAAGGGTTCACCTTGACTGGGAGGGTGGAAATGGAAGCCAGCAAGTAGGTGTGTTTGAGGATATCCCTGCAGATGTCCTGACAGGGAATGATTTTGATAATGCAGTACATTGTGTGCATGCAGTTACACGCAGTCAGGCTTGGAGACAAGCATGTGGGTCTGGTAGCCTGGGGGAGAACCAGACAGACCGTACACTTGGAGCCAGGACTGGTGAGGTGGTTACTTCAGGGAGGGAGATAATGTGTAGCAGTGAAACTGAAGGTGAGCCACAGCTGCTTGTGGGTACTGATGTTCCCTTTGACAGAGTGACTGCAAGGGCAGAGGTGAGGAGTAGTACCCAGGCTGACAGTGAGACACCTCTGTCAGAGAATACCAGACTTCCTGTGGAAGGGGAGCTGGGAAGGGTTACAAAGAGAGAGTTGAGACAGGCTGAGCTCTCAGACCCTACATTACAAGGCCTAAGGAAGGTAGCCAGTGAGGTACCTGATTCTCAAAGGAAAGGAGAATCTGTATACTGGGACAAAGAATTACTGTATAGAGGGTGGACTCCTGAGGGAGCGCTAGAGGTTGAGAGAATACAGCAGTTGGTAGTGTCCAGAGCATACTGTCTGACACTTATAGCCATAGCCCATGATATTCCCTTTGCAGGCCATATGGGCATAAAACGTACAAAGAGACATATTATGCAGAACTTTTATTGGCCTGGGATTTCCAGAGATGTAACAGGGTACTGCAGGACCTGTGAACAGTGCTAAAAGGTAGGCAAGGTGAAAGCTCCTTTGATGCCTTTGCCTGTGATTGAGGAGCCATTTCAGAGGGTAGCTATGAATATTGTCAGGTCTCTAAGTACCCCAAGTTCCACAAGGAAAAGGTGTATCCTAGTGGTAGTAGATTATGCTACCAGACACTCTGAGCCAGTGGCTCTGTCTTATATTGAGACAGAAATGGTGGCAAATGCTTTGTTAGAGATTTTCAGCAGGGTAGGTTTCCCAAAAGAAATACTGACTGACAGAGGTGCCAATTTCATATCAGACCTGCTGGCTTGTCTATGGAAGCACTACAGGGTGAAGCACCTAAAGACCACCCCCTACCACCCCCAGACTAATGGTCTTGTTGAGAGGCTAAACTCTGCACTCAAGACCATCCTACAGGCATTTGCAGACCAGTTAAAGAGGGAGTGGGACAAATATTTTCTCCATCTATTGTTTGCTTACAGAGAGGTGCCTCAGGAATCCAGAGGTTTTTCACCCTTCAAGTTGCTGTATGGGCATAGGGTGAGGGGACCGCTAGATGTGATTCGTGATGAGTGGGAGGGTGAGTGTGAATCCCACAAGGAGTCTGTTGTGGCATATGTCCTAAGCCTCAGGACAATGCTCAGGGTGCTTATGGGCTTGGCCCAGGAGAACCTGGCAGAAGCCCAATAGCAGAAAACGTTCTGGTATGACAGTAATGCTCAAGCTAGAGAGTATGCTGTGGGGCAGCAGGTAATGGTTCTCATTCCTGTCAGACACAACAAGCTGCAGGCAGCTTGGGAGGGACCCTTTGAGGTGATAATGAAGGTCAGCCATGTTAACTATATGGTAGAACTGCTAGGCAGGAGGCAGGGGCACAAACTGTACCATGTTAATATGATGAAACCTTACCATGATAGGGTGACCCTGGTGCTAAGTATTTGCAGTACAAGGCAGGAGGAGTCAGAGGGGGATCTACGTTTACAGGTAGCCAGACAGCCAAATCCCAAATTACTATGGTGGAGCTTAGGGTTGTAGGCATGTGATGTGACAGTGCAACACTGTACTGAGGTCAGCAATGCCAAGGAAGCTGGTATCTCAAGACATGGAATAGGGTAAGGTTTTCTCTGATAAGCTCCCCCTCTCAAGCAACATTTTCAAGGGTCACTTGAAAAACTAGCTTGAGTTTTCGGGGAAGGGTGTGACAAAGGGAAATACTGCCAGCCCAGATTGCTGGAATTTTGTAAGTAATTCTATGTCATTTGTGACTATTAATATGATTTATATAGAAGTGTGACAGAAGGAGATACTGCCAGCAGAGCTATCTGGAATTTTGTAAATAATCATATGTCATTTGTGAATATCAACATGATTCATATGCTTGTCTTACAAATGCATTAAAGCTGTATGTTATGTGTATATTAAACTGCTGGTACAGTAGTGTATGTTGAATAGGGTTTGTACAGTGCTGAGCTTGGATGTCTGACAATAGTGTGCTCTGCTAGATTAGAGCAGAAATGTATATAAACTGTTGTACATGTGTAAGTGTATATGTTTTAACAGTGGGAACTAGAACATAGAGGGTTAACTTGGAAAACTTCAAGAAAATAGTTGACATTAAATTGTTTTATGATTGTGGTATAAAAGTTAGTTTCAATGCAGCAAGGAGACAGGATGTATAGTACTAGAGTTTCTTCTGCATTGTTTTGTAAGTGCTTTATTGCTTTATGTCTCCCAGCAGTTGCAAAGATCTGAGAGATATTTTTCACAAAGAGTTGCTAAAATGTAGTTTCTGACAATGAGGGTTTAGCTTGGGAACTAACGTCAGGTGACAAAAAGTGATGTCATCTAAGCTAATTTAAGAACTCTCAGAGAGAGAGAGAGAGAGAGAGAGAGAGAGAGAGAAGGCATTTTGTATTTTATCTTTGACCTAACAAGAACATCCACTCACCTCTGCACTTGCCATGCTGTAAGTATATTTTTAGGGCATAGTAACTCTTTTAGAGTCAGATAGGAATATAGTAAAGTATAGCTTAGATGTTTTCTTTCTTTATTTCAGACTGTCCTGCAATGTTGTTTTAAATATTTCCTGTGATTTTGAACTCTGGTGTAAATGATTACTTACTGAGCATTGCCTTGTTCTTTTATTATTTATTATAAAATATATTAAAACCCTTCAATTGCGGCTGGCCACTTTAGAGATATTTAAGCTCTTAGAATACTTGCATATCTTTCTGGTGACACTGTACAGGCCACTACTAATAGCCTGGATCTTGGTCAAACTACCATTTGGATTAATAGTAACATTACACAGTAGGATTGGACACCCTTTGTTAAGGGGCTTAAAGTAGCTGATAAAGAGTGACTGGTGGCAGTCAGAACTACCTTATTGTCTAGGCAGAAGGGGGCATAGCTAGGCAGAAGGGGGCATAGCTAGCAAACCTACGCCAGCCTTTCCCAGGAGAGTGTATGTGTGTTTGCATATAAATCACATCTCAAAGAGTGTGTGTGTCAGCTACTTGGGCAGGGGCATGAAGAACTGGTTGGACAGAGAGGTTACTGGAGATCTTGGTTTGGCCACTGAGTTGAGATCTCAGCCATATATCTGTGCCAGTGGGGAGTCTTATTGGGGATCTGGAGAAAGAGGGAGAAACCAGCCCCAGACTGACTGTGATCTCTGTGTACTTTTAAGGAAAATTGCACTTTACTGTATGTGTACTTGTCATCCTCCCAGTGTGTACATTCCCCACTGTTGCCAGTCATGAGGAGTGAGGCTCCATGATTACAGAGGCATCACAACATTCATGGATGAATAAAATGCAATGATAAAGTAGCATTCTGATTTTCCTTAGTGGGATATGCCATCATCCAAACAACACTCAGCATACCACAGATATTCACCATTTTACATACCAGTTGGGGTGTACTGGGGATTGATATAGAAGTCACCATATCACCATGACTAATTGAAAAAAGGTACTGGGTTGAGTATGGCTATCATTGAATAAACACCTCTTCTTAATATATTCAATGATTGTTACAAAAATAAAATTTTCATGTCTTACAGAAATTTCTCCTGAATCTGGTATGTTTTCTATCCCAGTATATGTTTGATTCAATAGAGAAATTATAGGAAATGTCCTCATTAAATACAGTATCATTAAAAGATTACACTATATCTCCTTAGAACTAATTAAAAAATATTTCTTTTCAATGACACTGGCAATCCAAGACTTGGCAATTCAAGCCATAGAGTTTAATGCTTCTACCACAGCGCTTTATGATGCAATTAATTGACTAGTTCCTCATTTATATTCAGCATAGTCACAGTGACTAGCAATGGTACCTCACAGCTCTTGGTTCTTCAGTTGGGTTTTCCAGCTGGGGTGCCTTCTATGTCCTCCTTTTGTACTTGTGCATTTTGGCTAGGTGCTTTGGTTTCATCACACATCCCAAAGGCATGCTATAGGGAGGCTGGTAATCCTAAAGATTAACCACTTTGCACTTAAATCTGCCGTTTACTTTTTATCCCTCAAAGTGCTCAAGCACTTAAGAAGGACAACAAAAAATGTTCTTCAATATAATGTCAAAGGATTATAATGAAAAAAATGTTCCTCAGTAGGATGTCAAAGGTCTTTATAACCCTAGTAAGCAAAAACGTAAAACAAGGTAGGTAGCATCTTCTCTGATTTTTTGATAAGGAACATTATAAACTAAATTAAATTAAATAGGAATAGCCATGAAAGCCACAGAGGAAGTTCAAAATCTTTTAGGCAAACTAAAGCTGATCATTACAGACAGTAAGTTAAGGAAAGCAACAGGTCTTGACAACATTCTTAAAAGGGTTTGTAGAGCTTTACTTTCTTCTCCATTGACTGGACCATTCAGTTCATCTTTATTGATGTTAAAAATTGTCATAAATCAAGGGGTGGGGTGTTGCGTAATGGTTAACCTTACCTTAGAAAAACACGGGTGGGGTTTGATTCTCACATGGGTTGGCTAGGCTTAAAATGGTGGTCCAGGGACACATAAGCCAGTAGTCTATCTATGAATCTATGAATCTATATTTATGCAGTAGTTTTAGGTTAGGAGCAACACTGACTTACATGTATTATTAGTCTGACATTTATTTAGTGCTGCACGATTAGATTAAATCATGTTTCAGTATTCTTAAGAAATAGTTTATTTTTCTGCTGTCTTTTCCTATGACAGTCAAGCCCTTGTACCTTACAGGTCCATTCATTCCTCCTGACTTCTGATGTCTTAGGACACTGGGAGAGAGGTTAGAGCCAGGTAACATGGTGGTCATTGGGTAAGGGTTAAAGATTTTTTAAGTAAAAAAGAAATTTAAAAAATAGAAATAAAGGCTCAGATAAAAGATTAATTTGTTGTTCTTTGGTGTCTCAGAAAAACCTTCCAGGGAGGCAGTAGTTGATGTTAGATTTTTTTTTCTGTCTTACTAGGTCCACCCATTGGCCAAAACAGTACATTGCAATGGCCATTAAGCTTGAGTCAGTATGCTTCCCTGCTTCTCCATACCTAGAATTCTAGCTAGAGTGCTTACACAGTCATTGGCAATCTGATGTTCCTTATAGTCCCTATCTGTAAGTGCTGCAGTCCTGAGCTTTCCCTAGGTGGAGGTCTTGCACTGGAACTCTGCACCTGCAAAGTCACCCTTTTAATGGGTGGTGAAATGGCTTTGACTGCTTATCTTCATTTATCCCTGGCTAGTTCATACAACACCCAGGACTCTAATCAAATCCATATCTTCTAGTGCGTAATCAGGGCCCAAGTTTATATGCCTCACAAGGACCAGCAGTTGTTTTGAATGATATTTAGTGTGTAGGTTAGTTGTCTGCACTCTGCAGCATTATGGTTTTGACTGCTTAAGCCTGACTTTGGTTACTGTTTACTCTGCTTACCTAGCCTTTTCCCATCCTTTTCTTGTATGCATTTTTTTTGTTTCTCTCTTTGCCTCAGCTCCCTGCTGATCATCAGCCCCCTTTCAACCAATCTGTTCACTCACTTCCCCATCACTTAGAGTTGGACAAGAGGAGTCATCATGTCGGCAGCCATCAGGAGTTGTTTTAGATTTTTTTCATTTATCTCTATGTCCCTTATGCCTACCCAGTGGCAGTCTAATGGGTGGAGTAGGCATTGTGAGTCAGTGCTGCTCCACCCCTCACATCCACAAGATAGTGACATCAGCAGGATTGCTCTGCCCACCCATGGGAGGCACTATGTGGTTGCTTCTGCAGCCTCTGCACTTGCCCTTGAGTGTTCCTATCCTCCCTGCCAGTGTCATCATATGCAGAACCGCTTCTTGAACTGAGATCAATCACCTGTGCCGTAGTCGATGCTTTATCGTACTCTACCAATTTTCCCGTGTACAACTGATAAATACTTATTATAAAATTAAAAAATTTTTTTTTTGTTTTGCATGGGTCTTCAACTTACTGGGTATACATAACATTCAAATAAAAACACAGCAAGGCTTTTCCACTACTTTCCCTGTTTAACAAGGTCACAAACTATCATTTCTACTATCTGTAAAACTATAGCAGAAAAAAACAACTATGTATTTTTCTTGCTTCTGTTCTAAAAAAAAATAGAATTGATGTTTTAAAATACTTACCTATGTATCATTTAATAGTTTTCATTTTAGGATTAACTTCCCATTAGTGAGTAGCGCTGCTGTTTTTATTGTAAATATGGCAGAATGATCTGGAATGCAAGCATAGTATTGCAGATAATATGCTGTTATCAAAATGTCAGTTTTAGTTTTTTAATTAAGTATACATTCTGAACTTGACCTATAGAGCAGGGCAATGAATACAATAACCAGATGTCTCAGGAGCAAACTGAATTTTGTTGTTTTGGTATTGAAATGCACTGCTGCTTTTGGCACCCCGTTAACTTAGCTGGCAGTATTACAACCACTTGGGATGATGCATTTGTTAAGCATGGCAATTAGCTGAGACTGCAAAACAAATGTCAAAGTAAAATGCAGATGGATGTTATTTACTTTTTTCATGGGGTCAACAATTACACCTACCAGGCCTTCAGTGGTTAGGTGGAGAGAAGGTCACACGTGCATTACAATACAGAAATGTGAAACTAATGGCAGCTGTTTTTGCTGGGCATATAATCAACAATTAGAAGTAAGCTTGTCATAACCAGTTACCTAGCTGGAATACATTAGTTTTCTAAACTTTCTTTCTTTTATGTGAATAGACTTCTAGAGTGGTATAACAGCTTACTTATATTCCGTTTTAGCTACTAACAAATAATAGCAATTTAAATTCTCATAATTCATTAACATTCAATTAAAATTTTAAGTTGCTTAAAATCTTTTTCTATGTTAAAACCTACCACATTCAATGACCTAGTTGTTTAAAATTTTAACAGTGCACAGTATTCATTTCATAAAATAACACTATGAGTTTTTATATGTTTGAAAAAAGTAGGATAGCAGAGATTTGTACTGCATAACAAGGAATGCAGGCATTGAAATATACTTTATGAGGACTCCTTGGCTCTGTAACATGTTGGATGTGCAGAGCTGTTTATTTTATGTCCCATAGTACATGGTCTCTCGGTAAATGTAAAATACACAGGAAACATACAGTCACCAGCTTGATTCCATTTCCATCTTGTAATTGTTGTCTCTGTGTGCTCTAATGAGAAGTTTATTCATGCTTGTATCTACAAATAGGAGTATGGAATATAAAGGAGATAGCAGTGTCACAAACACTGGACTGCTTTTCAGGTTTTTGCAGATTTAATATTCTGTGCAGCAGCCTGGCTTTCTTAGATAACCAGTTCCTTTCTCTTTACAGATTTGCAAATAGACTAGTATAATTTCATACTGCGGTGGTGGTGCTGCGGTAGCGTTGTCGCCTCACAGTAAGATGTCCTGTTTGATTCTCAGTTAGAGCGTCTTCTGTGTGGAGACATGCATGAATGGGCGTACCTTCGTTGAAGGTTGTGCGTCAGGGCTGGCAACTCGGCACGTAAAAATCTACTGCCAATCATTAGCGGACCGGAGTTCCACTGTGGCGACCCCTAACCGGGAAAAGCCGAAAGACACAACAACAACTAGTATAATTTCAGAATGTAACAATGTATCATATGCCACTCAATGATCCAGGATTTTGCAGAATATCCCGATTTTTGCCTCATTTTTATCTGCTTTTAATAAAGTTTGTGGATTTCTGGCAAATCATTGAGGACTGGATTCTATAAATAATGTCAGACAATTGGGTTTCAGATGTTACATCCTTCACGAAAAATGCATGCTAATGCAAAACCTGTTATTCTAGCAACTTCCTAAGTTTATAATTTAAAATCTATCCCTGATTTTGGCCCCCCCCACATTATTTTTGTCTGTTCAGTACTCTTATGCACAGATGTTGTGAGGTTTGATGTAGCATATTTTGTCTGAACTACCGAAGCCATTGCTTAGTTTGGAAATCAAAGCTAGTAATTTCATAAAAACAGAGCATTAGTACACTGTAAAACTGAACTTTCTCCTTGGGCAATAATATTTTTAGATTGTAAGTATAAATGATCATGCCCTACCACAGAATAAGTAAGAAGAAGCACAAAAAAATCAAAGGTTTAAGGCTATGATCTGCCAGCATGCTTCATTTTCTAGTCCAGAGTTCAAGTCCCTCAGTCTCCATTAGGTTGCTGTATGACACTGAACAAGCCACTTAATCAGACAGTGCTCCTTTGTTATCTCGGAAAATATGATTTCCCTAACAGTTTTACCCAGTTAAATGAACAAAATTGTGAAAAAAATATATTTAAGAGGGTAATTGTCTTATCTACTACAGCGTTGCATTGGAAATGACAGGTGACATTGTCCCTAGTGGTCAGGCATGGTGATGGCTGCTGCAGAACCAGGCACCAGCATTCTAGAAGGGTCAGTCTCACATTGGCTTCATTTTGCCAAGAAACGTCTTCAGAAACTCTGGGCTATAGCTGTACCTTTAGTGGCATTTGGACTGTGAAAAAGCTGAGATAAGTCAATCTAAGTGGGTTTAAGAGCCAGTAAATGAAAGGGTCACAGACTGTGAATATGAGCTAATAAATGTCATGACCAGCCTCAGCTTGTTAACACTTCAGTGCAGTATGATAGCTGAAATGAAGACAGACAGCAAGACTGAATTCGGAGAGGGACTCTGCATTAAACAACAACAAAGACAAACAAACTTCACACTGAAAACTTGTTCTTCCCATGTACAATTAAGACAATACTCAAATTATATTTAAGGGATGCAGCTACAGCACATTTCAGTCCTGATTGTGATTCAGAAAACAAGCTTCAGCAGACATTTCCACTAAAACATACAGAAACAGGTCCTAGTTAAGTGACCATTCACATGTATAAGTTTTCACACCAATCCGAGGTCTGTAACATATAAATATATGTCAGACTTACTGGTAACAATGTTTCTTAGCTTATTGACATACAGTGTTTCTTGGACCAGTTGAAGGCTGTGTTGACAACATTTTTTGATCAATGAGAACACTGCTTTAAAAACCAGGTTAGTGTTCTAGATCCAAGCTGCATCTTGGCTTCTTTTATGGGGTAGATATGTGCAGATGAGTCATGCAAACTCGTTATCTTTTTAAAAACAGGTTAGTGTTCTAGATCCAAGCTGCATCTTGGCTTCTTTTATGGGGTAGATATGTGCAGATGAGTCATGCAAACTAGTTATCTTTTTAAAAACAGGTTAGTGTTCTAGATCCAAGCTGCATCTTGGCTTCTTTTATGGGGTAGATATGTGCAGATGAGTCATGCAAACTCGTTATCTTTTAAAAACAGGTTAGTGTTCTAGATCCAAGCTGCATCTTGGCTTCTTTTATGGGGTAGATATGTGCAGATGAGTCATGCAAACTCGTTATCTTTTTAAAAACAGGTTAGTGTTCTAGATCCAAGCTGCATCTTGGCTTCTTTTATGGGGTAGATATGTGCAGATGAGTCATGCAAACTCGTTATCTTTTAAAAACAGGTTAGTGTTCTAGATCCAAGCTGCATCTTGGCTTCTTTTATGGGGTAGATATGTGCAGATGAGTCATGCAAACTCGTTATCTTTTTAAAAACAGGTTAGTGTTCTAGATCCAAGCTGCATCTTGAGCTTCTTTTATGGGGTAGATATGTGCAGATGAGTCATGCAAACTCATTATCTTTTTTTTTCAAAATGTAGTAACAAAATATTTCCCCACTTTAATCTTGCTTACTGCTAATTGTCACCAGTGTAGTCCTTGCAACTCTAAGTCATATAATATTGTAATTTTAGCAGTCTAACTATATTTATTTTATTTTACATTTGTTGACCGGGCTAGTCTAACTGAATATATGTCCATTTTCAGTCAAGGCCCGGGGAGATAAGCTCCAAGACGTGATCCAATACAAAAATATAAGTACAAACAACAAAAAAACAAATATTATAATAAAAATAGCAATTATCATTGTAAAAGAAAATCATCAACAATGGTAACGTGTATTATATGTGATATATATATTTTAAATTATTTTAAAATCAAATCCCATTTTTCTTGGGTACAACTATGGTGACCTCAGAAAGTCTGCATCTGGACTCATGGATGGAATATTTCATACCTGTTTTGTAACACCTCCGGTGTGTGGTCTGTACCAATACTGAAACTCAAAACACTGAAATTCAAAACACTGAAACTCAAAACACTGAAAACACAAATCATACATATATTGAGTTTAAACAACATAAATCATAGCACTTTCCACCAAGTGTAAGATGGGGGCAAGCCCCCCTGCAGCCCCCATGTGGGGGGTTGCACCCCCACACCCCCTGCTACTTAAATATATCAACTCCAAGATTGCACTTAAGTATAATCTTGGAGATGATATATATATAAGTAGCAGTGGGTGTAGGGGATGGAAAGTGCTATGATTTATGTTGTTTAAACTCAGTATATGCATGATATGTGTTTTCAGTGTTTTGAGTTTTCAAGATTTTGAAATTTCAGTGTTTTGTGTTTCAGTGTTTTGATATTTCAGTGTTATGAAGTGAATCCATATATATACAACATATATGTGTGTGTGTGTGTGTGTGTGTGTGTGTGTGTGTGTGTGTGCGTACGCGAGCGTTTGTGTGTATATGAGCAAGTAATAATGCCCAACAGGGTGTGAATATAGTGAAATAATGCATCACCCAGCGGTGTTATGAGTTTTAGTGCTGCCATCAGATGGCTTCCCATTTCTATCAGGTTTATCATCTCTCTATAATTCCCACTCTGAAGGGCATTATTACATTAGAAGAAGACCTTTGTATTAGTGTTGGTTGTATGTTGTGGATTATATCTATGTATTATTTGTATATTTGTTAAAACATAAATTCCCTTTTATGTATTGTGGTAATGTTTTGTTATGCCAGTGCCTTTATTAAATGTACAGCAGTAACTGTCATACAGAAGAATTATGGAAAAAGCTAACAATATTAAGGGGGCCAAAGGCCCAAAATCAGGGACAGATTTTAAATGTTGCTCTTATAAGCTTAGAAAGTTACTAGAATAAGAGTTTTTTCATTAACATGCATTTTCTGAAGGATACAAAGTCTGAAGCACAAATGTCTTTCACTACTTAGTGACATCAAACCTCAACGATTTGCCAAAAAACCCAATTTTATCAGGAACTGACCAAAAATATGAGGCAAAAATCTGGATATTCTGCAAAATTCTGGACAGTTGAGAGGTATAGGTTCATAGGTTCATACTAGGCTATCTGCCCTAGGGCATTTATAAGCCTAGCCAGAGTGTGTTTGGCTTTCGCCACCCATTTTAAATTAATTTTGCTATGCCCTTTTTCGAGGTTAGTATACTGTGCCTCTGTCTAACAGTGACACAGAAGTGATACGCGGCGTAAACCTACGATCTCCCATCCACTCATCAAGATTCCTCTTGAAGAGAGTCAATGAGGGACTCTGCCTAACCTGGACTGGGATTTTATTCCAGAATGAAGGGAGCCTCTGGGTTATGAATCTGTCCCTCCAGCATGTCCTATTTATTTCAGTGCTGAGGTTCAAGTCTCTCGAGCGTGTAGCTTGATGGGATTTGGATTTTCTGAGGTGCAGCATGTCCATTAATTCCGGGTTGGACATGGCTTTATACGTCAGGCACAGATCATCTCTGAGCAGGCGGTATGCCACTGAGTAGAGCTGGAGTTTCTTTAACTGGGCAACATATGGCATCTGTTTGAGCCCTTTGATCCCCTTGGTGAGGTACTTTTGGGGTCTTTCCAGTTGTTGCTGCAGGTGTCTGGTACGGTACATCCCAAAAGGGGCATTGTACTCAATTATGGGCCTGATGAGGGATGAGTAAAGAGGCACGATGACCTCCCCTGATCTAGATGTGAATCCCTTCATGATTAGGTGGGCTATATAAAATGTTTTTCTAACCACTTTGGCCACGTGGTTGTCAAATGAGAGTTTGCTATCAACTTGGGTCCACAGGTCCCTAATTACTTATTCTGTACTTAATGGATTACCACCTATGTGTTTAAGTAGTATGTGTCAGACACTGGGAATAATGACATATAAATCAGTATATTTTATTTTAAACAAAATGTCAGCTGTGAGACAATAATTACTGTACTGATAAACATTGTTTATTGATTTTTTTTTTTTTAATTAATGTGTTAACTCATTAGGCACACACCTCTTTTCAGGGGTTACCCGGAAGTGCTGCCTGGTTAAATAACTTGCTTTAAGATAACACAGAAGGCAAATGGAAGTTGAGGGAATCAAACCACTGGAGAGTGGATGAAGCCCATTAACAGCTGCTGGCTTAGGCAGGGATTCCAAAAGTGCTACCACCAATGGTACATTCTGCCAAGGGCGTGTAACTACTTTCAGATGCCCTTTCTGATTCAGAGACAGAGGCAGTGATTTTATGC